>NW_019103877.1:0-242472 GCF_001856785.1 Myzus persicae
GGGGGTACATATTTTCAAATCAAACATTTTCAAAACATTGATTGGAACACAGTTTTACAATATTTGGTATACCATGTTTTCAAAATGCGTTCATCATATTTGGGTAAAAATATTTATAGATCAAATGTTTACAAAATATTGTACCAATATTTTGAAACAAATATTGGCTGTAAAACCTTTTTCAAATATCGTGGAAATTTATATATTTTCAAATTGCTGTGTGGGAAAATTGTAGAAATATTTGTAGGAATTTATAATATTCCTTTTATTTTAGATTCTGAGCGGAGTGAATGTATTGATTTTACAATGATGTGTGTTTTTTTTATTTTTATTTTATTTTCGAGGGTTTGATTTTCTTCAGTAACAACTTTTCTGGTAGGAGACTGAAAGTAAAAAGTAAAAATTCCCAATAGTATTTCAAAAACATCTAGAATTATTTCACTAAATGTTTGTTACTATTTTCTATACACCATACAATTTAAAAAATATTTTGACTCATGTTGAACTATTGATAGGCATATGAAATTTTTGATTATTTTTTTTTTTTTAAACTAATGTCGATAACAATTTTTTCGCTTCGTCAAAAAACTTAAAAAATTAATACAATGTTTCTCGTAAGTTATTGTTAGTGTAAATAAAAAATGTAAATGTAAATCCACAATAATTGTTTATGAGTGTTTGAATTTAGAATTTTGAAAATATTTGTGAAAATCACGAAAATGTGCAAATGATTTTGAGTTGCAAATTCATAAAAATTGTTTTTATATCTTAGTTTTTAAAATTAAATACAAATAGTTCAACAGCATGAGTCTAAATATTTTGAAAATCGAATGGTGAATAGAAAATGCTTGAACAAACATAATTCAGTGAAAATTATATATATATATCTATAGTCATTTTTGTAGAGTTACACTAAAAATCAAAATCGATTTTTTCGAAAACTGATTTTGAGTAAAAATGTTCGGTTTTCCTTAATTTTTTGTTTGTTTTTCTTGTCGTGTTTGGAAAATTTTGGGAATTTTAAATTTTAACCTCCTGATTGCATCAACTAGATTCATTCTTCTACCAGAAAAGTTACTGTTGAAGAAAATCGAAGCACTTTTACTGTCCCAAACCGTGAGGAGAGACACAAAAAAAAAAAAACACACATCATTGTAAAATCAATACATTCATCACTTCTTTCAGAACCTATACAATTTTTAAAATTTTCAACCATAGCTAAGTGTATAAAATTTAAAACAAAGTTTCATGCAAGTAGGTTATTCTGTAATCAAAAAATCTAAAAATATATCACAGTTTTAAAAAAAAAAAATTTTATGTTCAAATGTGAACGAAATTACATATTAAATAATCAAGAATAATGATTTGATTTTTTAGTAAATTAAAATATTATTCGTGGGTACTTGAAACTTTTAAAGTATATTATTAAACTTTGTAATCAATGACTTTTCAAGTGTATTTTTTTTGGCAAAAATGAATTTGATCTACTGTGTAATACTAATGCTTACTAGTAAAACAAATTACTCGAATCACAATAATATCATCAAATATACTAAATTACTAAGTAATATTATTGACTGACAGACCGTCTCGCTCAGAATGGTTTTGGTATACAATGATTTTATATCATTGAATTCAAATTTAACACCATACATTACAGAGACCCACTTGTAACCTACTGTACAGCAGAGCGACATCCAAATTACCCGCTTTTTATTATTCTAATGATTCTAATATTGAAAAAATCTATAAAAGCAACTGGTTAGTTATTTTTAATCATATTAAACGATTTATTAAAATCTCAGTTTTTAAATATTAGATTTCAAATGAGCTTTTTTTCAAACAGTCGGTTTTAAAGGAGTTTAATATAGGCAATAACATAAAAAAAGTGTATGTGCGTGTCATTTGAGTATGATGATACCCCTTATACCATTGTGCACTCGCACTCACACGCAAAATATGTCAAGTGCTAAATAATACACAATATTACAGTGAAATATTAATTACTTGTTTTTTATCAATAAAATGCATTATGTTTACGTTAAAATTTATATTTTCATACATTTATTTGTTGATAATCACATATAAAAATGTAATAAAAATAGTGCAATATAAATAAATGATTACATATCTATGTACAATAATGTTGTGAGCTCTTATTTCTAAATTGTAATAGTTGAAAACTTTGACGTCAACGTTTAGAATGTAATGTTCAGTTGTAGAAATAACACAAAATAAGGGGTGGAGTGGCTAAAAGTATATAAGTACAAATTGATTTTCAAGTATAGGTATTAAGTACCTATGTATCTTCATCAGTGTTGTGCTCGGATTTCTTTAAATGTCGGAGGAATGGACGATATGAATTTTTAACCATATTCTCAGACCACATTATATAGTGGCAAATATATATTCATTGTTTTAAATTGATTATATAATTTATACAACAAAAATAAGCGAGCGATATCACACCCTACTCCCCTTCCCAATTAGCACGCCTCTGATATGTGTGTCGTCTGTGTGTACATTATTGTTGTAATATGACAGATAAAAAAAACCATTTAACAATCGATAGGTACTTATAACATTATTGATTAATTCTGAATAATAAAATATTTGGTATGGTATTCAAATATATTTTGTTAAATGGAAGTTTCATTGAAGGTATATATTTTATATAGATAATTAATATTACGTACCTAGCTTACCTACATAATACTTCGAAATTCATCGTCCGAAGTCGTCATCTCTCAACAGAGGAACGGCTGTCGTCTACGAATGAAATAATAGTTACCTACCTACCAAGGCTTAGCCTAAACGTGCTAGTGCTCGCCGCTCGGAATCCGGATCAATTTCTAAACTTCTAACTTCTATATTCTATTAATTATTTCTAATTTTGTTCTTCATATTTATCGCGGGTTCGTGGCGACCCGTTGATAACAACTCCCGCACCTGATAACATTTGTGATGGTTGTCGCTGTTTACTGTTTACAATATTCGCTGATAATCCATCCTCTCGCGATAGCTGATCAAATCAACCGTTGGCCCCTGACGTGAGAATATTATTATTATTATTTCTCGTTGCTGACTGTTGAGTACTGTAATATTCCTATTGAAGTATTGAATTACCAAGTGCCATTTGTTACATGCACCACTTACGATAACGTGCGGTAAGTTATTAATTTAATTCAGTGTTCTGCAATAAATGTACAATCGATTTTATTTTCTAGCTGTTTCCGCATCGGTGATATCTCTGATGATTTTATAGTAACATCAATAGTTCCGGCAGTGGTATCTCTCAGGATTGTATTCTTGGCATGGCACCACGTCCCATGTGCGCGTAGAACCAACTGCACTCAGCAACCCAAAAAATAAGTCACCATCAACTTTGTTTTGCGCTGTTGGTTGTCGTCGTCAAACATAAACTTATTGTCGTCTTGTAGGTTCAAATGATCATGCTGAAAGCAGTAATTCTGATCGGTGGGCCATCTAAAGGTAAGGTATTACATTTTTTGCTCAACTACACACGTTTGTTGTGTTCCATTCTTGTTATTAGATCTTTGAATTTTTACAGGAACTCGATTCCGACCCCTTTCGTTGGATGTACCTAAACCGCTTTTCCCCGTGGCTGGTCTCCCTGTTGTTCAGCACCATATAGATGCCTGTTACCGTCTGGGTCAACAACACAACTCAATTTCTGAGGTAGATAATAAGAGGAATGTCAGCAAATATTGTGTTGCTGAAGTGCTTTTATTGGGATATTATGGAGATGATGAACTGGCAGACTTTTTACTTACAGCCACTCAGAGTTATCCATCTCTGCGAATTAGGTATGGTTTTGTTAACTAATACCTACTTTGATATATTTTAATAAACACATTATTTCATTGTATATTCTATAATTGTTTTCATTGTGTATTAATCATACGATTGTGATGTGTGTAGGTACCTACGCGAGCCTGATGCTTTAGGTACAGCTGGTGGCCTATATCATTTTCGCGATACGATTCTTGCTCCGTTAGGCACTAGTGAAGATGAGCAAGTGCAGGCATTTTTTGTAATGAATGGTGATGTTTGTGCTGACTTTCCATTAGATGAGATGCTTGATATGCATTTCAATAATAATAGTCTCCAGTCACAGCATCAACAAAAACAACCAGTGCTAATTACTGTTATGGCTACTGAAACTACTCGTCAACAATCTGTTCACTATGGTATGCTATATAATATATCTTGTTAATACTTGATAGGTTAATTTAATGACCAAAATGTTTTGTCATTGTTAATGAATTCATTATGTGTAGGTTGCATGGTTGTAGATAAAGAAACAAATATCATACAGCATTATGTTGAAAAGCCATCTACATTTGTTTCAAACACAGTGAACTGCGGTGTTTATTTGTGTTCCCCACGGTTATTTGATACTATAGCAGATATTCATTTAGAAATGTCTAACAGTAACGGAAATGGTAATCAACAACACATCACCAGGTATACTACTAGGTAATAGGTGAACAGAGTAAGAATTTAAAATAAAAGTTCCTTAATTTACAAATACATTTAACTCTGTTTATAGCAGTAATAAAAATAATATTAACCAACAGCAGCAACAAAAGCCAACTGAAGAACGAGTTGCTGCTGCCATGGTCATGTGGATGGAACAAGATGTGCTACGTAGACTGGCAGGGGAATCTGGAAGTAGTTGCAGTAGTGGGGGTGATGGTGGTAGCAGAATAAAGAAAGATGCTGGTTGTGGTGGAGTGGCATTGGCAGCAACCACACGTAACTGGTGGTCCCAATTAAAGACTGCTGGTGCAGCAATCTATGCAAATCGTCACTACTTAGCGTTGCGCCAACAACGGCAACGGTTACTACAACGAGAGTTAATTGATTTACCATTGCCTTCACCCGTTAAATGTCGATTGGCAACTGCAGATCCTAAAGGTGGATATTCAACAATTGGAAATGTGTATGTGCATCCATCAGCTCTAGTGCATCCTACCGCATTAGTTAGTTACACTTTATTTCATATTTATTATTCATTTTTGATTGAAATATTAAAAAAAATATTTATTCTTTTTACAATATCTTACAAAATATTGGTAATTTTGGTATTTGTTAATAGTTTTTAAATTATTGAACCTATATTATAATTTTAATGTTTTTATTATAGCTGGGTCCAAATGTAAGTGTAGGAGAAGGAGCTTGTATTGATCAAGGTGTACGTATTAAGGAGTCTATTGTGTTACAAGATGCTGTCATTGGTCAACATAGTCTGGTAATTTAACACTATTAATTTACTGTTATTTTAAATTTAAAAAAAAAATATTTAAATAGGAAGGTTGTTTAAAATCATAATGTTGCTATTAATTGTACAGTGTGTATAGGATCTAGTTAATACTTATACTCTATCACAAAAAAGAACAATCACCTAAAGCGCATCGAGATTGATTCGATTGCCACTTCTAGAATCATGTGATTCTGCTAACACTAGATGGTTGGTGGGAGATGCGTAGAGGAAAATCTGTGGGCCTACTGATTTTCTTTTCTATTGAGACAGAGTATAGAATACATTTTTTCTTTGTACCTAATTTTGTTATGTTTTCGTGTATTGCATTTAATAATATGAAGTGTATAATTATATAATATAATATTATAGTATTATAGAAAATAATTGTTTCTCCTTATATATCTATCTATAAACATTTGTAAAATGTAATTTTAAGTATTTTCATTAAATCTTTTTTGTGTAGAAATATAATAAAATCAATGTACTAAAGGTAAATAAAATATCCTTCAGTTTAAATTGGTGGTTGGGTTAGTTGTCAATGTTAAAAAAACATTTAGTATGCTTCTATGATGTTCTTAAAATGGTTTGAAATCTATAGAAACTCGCTTCATATAGATAGTTTGATTATTATAGTAGTTTTATTTACCCGTAAGAATACAAGAATCTGTGGACATGTGCTGTTGTAACATTATCATATGAAAATATTAATTGTTGAATTGATTTGTATATAATTATAAAAATGTATTTTAGTTAGAAATGTCTGGGTAGGACATCACTTTTATAATATTTTACAAATTAATGTACTTAGGTGATGCACAGTATTATTGGTAGACGTGCTAAAGTTGGTGCTTGGTGCCGTGTAGAAGGGAGTGCGGCGTGCTCCGACCCTAATCCTAATGTGGCATATGCAAAAATGACACCTCAGCTGCCCTTATTTAACGCCTTAGATGGTCGCCTCAATCCATCCATAACTATACTCGGTTGGTTTTATTTGTATGATAGTCATTACATTACTAAAGATTTACTGTCATATAATATAGGTTGTGGAGTCAACGTCGAATCTGAGGTAGTATTATTGAACAGCATTGTGTTGCCTTACAAGACTTTAACCAGAAGTTATAAAAATGAAATAATATTGTGATCATTGATTAGTTTAGAGACTTTTGCAATGTAAATTAATAATATTTTTGTATATCGTATGACAATTAGGAAGCCCGCTGTTGATAAATAAATTGTGATGTACATTTATTATTATTATAAATACAAGTATTTATGTTGGTATACTTATATTTCATATTCTTAATGATTATTTATGCACATTATTATTGTTAACTGTTACACAAGTGTATTTTTGCGTTTTACCATTAAATACAAATTTTATTATTATAATTTATTTAAATATACATTTTTATAATACTAAATAATGGTTTTTTTTTACTTATATCTTATTATTTTTTAAATTATGGAGGCCAGTTGAAGTATTTTATTAGATGATTTTTTAATGTTTTGGGCAGGTTTCCAACTGGAAATAGCTAAAACACCACCCAAAAATCTTTGAAGATTTCATAAGTTACACATTGTATAACATTTATTGTCTTATGTGTTATTGTACATAAATCCATTTGTACCTATGGTGTCGGTAATTCGTCTGGAATTCTCAGAACACAATTGAAATAAGTTTATTGACAATAATATTGTTATTTTATTACTCTCTCAAAGTCTAATGTTAAAGTTACGATATTGTCATGTTAAATATCAATCCTCTTTATGAATATTGATAATTTAATGCATTCTTTATATTCGAAACAAAAAATGATGAAAATTAATAATTTATGAAACAAAATATAAAAATAATTAATTTTCAATAGTTTGTAATAATTAAAAATATATATTCTACTACTATGAGTAGCAATCAATTAAAAAACGTATACAACAATTAACTTAAGTAAAAAAAGATTTCTGAATTGTATCATATAAATTAAAACAACTGAAGCCGGGGAGTTCCCAAGTTAGACTCTTTGGGTCGGCTTAGTAACATATGAAATTTGAATACCCCAAACTCTGAAATGCGAATAATAATAAATATTAAGTCTTCTTGAAAAATGGGATGTTAATTATTGTAGGGCTGGATAAAACCCTAAAAATCTGTAGACTCATATCCGTACTCTATCTGTAGTTTCATATTCTGCGCTTATAACAAACATGAGTGGAAGTGCCAAAGCTTCTTTAAAATAATTTATATAATATACTTCAAAATAAATGATTATTGGAGCTTTTAAAAATTAATGGTTTGATTATTTTTTTTATATATCAGATTTGATTAAAAAAAAAAAATAATTTTAGCCTCTACCAATCAATAGACTTATTTTAAACATACCTGGCAATATAACACAATGTCATATGATAGATAATAATTGTATTTTGTAAATATTAATTCTACATAAAACAGCTTACATATATATACATTTCAAGGGCAGTAATTATAGAGTGCTTATTGTGAATAAAAAAAATACACGACCCTTAATAATTTTTCAGTTAATTAATACAAACCATGGGTCATCTTAGTATGCACATTGCACAATTAACTTAATAAATAATTTCATAAGCACACATTTATTTTAGTAAATAATTTGAATATAAATCTACATCATTTACATCACAGAATTATGAAAAGAAAAATATCTTTTGTGGCACTCATGACTTGAAAGATATTCTTCTCCTCAGTATCCATCCAGACCGTTGTATAATTTATTGATTGAGTTTTCGCCTAATATTCTTTTGAGATCTAAAAAACAAACATTTGAAATATTAACTGTAATCAATTATACTACCATTATCTTGTTTGTAATTAGTAAGTTTAAATAATATTTAAAAACACTGACCACTAAAATGAAATTCATTATAATAATGTCATAATTGTAATTTTCTATAATCTTCATTAATTTTTGTTTTTAAATTGATTTTAAGCATGATAAAATTAATACTAATGTTACCATAAATAATACATAAGTACATAAGGATGTTTTTATAAATTTAACTATGAACCTTGGGTTAGTTTTTACAAATCAACTGTAAATACAAAGACTAGAGGTTCCCAAACTTGTTATGGTACGACCCATTTTGGAAATTATTAAAATTTTTGAGGCCCACAATAATATCAATAACATTTTTTTTTTTTTTGCTGGAATTTATTATAGCAATAAATTGCTATCTTTTCAATAACTATTAATGTGATTGCTTAGTGCTAACACAGTCACAGTAAATTGTAACTGTAATTGTCACAAATGCAGATAACGATTTATGATAAAACTAAATTTAAACAGCAACGAAAAGTAATAAAAACACGTGTCTAAAAAATGTATTATTCAAAAATATAACACAACCCACAGTTTGGGAACCTCTGCATTAGCTTGATGTATAACTAAGGAAGTGAGTTTCTGTGATTTTCCATTAAACAATAGATAGAGTATTAAGTCAGTTCAGAGTATTAAGCCGATAGCATCTATTTACTATTATACATTATTACTCTACAGATGACGGTTTGCTAACACAGCTGACAGAATGGCTCCTGGTTTTTTATAAAATGTTGACACTACATAGTGGACATAATAAGCTGCACACAGAGTGAAAAAAATATTTATCTAACACATTCCTCCTTTTATACTTTGACATGACAAACCTGAACCTTAAAATAAAGTGTAGAAAACATACGTTTCCCCAAAAACATATTTATGCGTATAAAATATTATTTAGATGAAACTATAAAGCATAAAAACATCTTATTTTAAAGATTTTAAGAGCGTTAAAATCCGGGCTCTAATAATATCAATAACATTACAGATGGCGGTTTTGATAATGCAGTAGCTTTTTCTATACTCAGTTACATTAAATATAAAATGTATGAGTTAATATAAGTTTTAAGCTGTAATTTCAAGTCTGAATTTAGAATCAGATATTGCTATGAAATAGTATTAGTCATTAAAAATATAAGTTACCTTCTTTGTCTTGTTCAGTGAAGTCATTTTTAGGAAACTGGATGTCAATAGTGATGATGAGGTAACCATGTAAGTTATTGTTTTCATAGTTGGGCATACCTTCACCTTTTTTACGAATTTTTGCTCCAGGCCAGGTTACAGTATTTCGTTCTATAAGAATTTTTCGACCATCTAATTGGGTTATCTCTGTTTGGAATCCAATTAATGCGTCCTACAAATAAATTGTTTATTATAATTAAATCTGTTTTAATATATAATTCAAAACCCAACACCTACAAATATTATTTATTACATAGTACAAAATAACAAGTTTACTATGAGCCAAATTAATGTATTTCGGTTAGTTAAAATATGAGTAAAATGCTCATTACATTTATTTTGACTAAATTTAAATATATTTTAGATGATATTGTGGAACACTTAAATAGAAAATTATTATTTAAAAAAAAAATGTTTATATGATTACCTTCAAATTTAATTTAATTGTATTTCTTTTAAATTACATGATAATTTTTAATACACAAGAACCTAACAAAGTAGATATAAACACTTAAATACCTCGAAAAAAAAATACCAAAAAATAATTATTAAATACACTTCCTTGAAGAATTTCCAATAATTAGTTTAATAAATATGAATTAATTACCTGTAATGAAATAGTTAGATTAGTGTATAAATCATCGCCTCGCCTTTCAAAAACAGAATGAGGTGATGTTTTTATTTTAAAAACAAGATCGCCTGGTTCTCCGTCAATATGTGGCTCTCCTTCTGCTGTAAACTTGGTTTCTTGGCCATCTTTCATACCAGGTTCTATTTCTATTTCTAACATGCTTTCTTCAGTAACCATTCTAAAAAATATATTAAACGAACGTCCTAAATTAAATTTAAATTCACGTTTATATTTTAAATGTACAATAAATTATGTTCAATTATATTACAATTTTTCAAATTGTCGATAAATCACTTTTAGGTTGTAATAATATAAAAGTCAAATTTAGGCAACTTATAAAAGCTTAAAAAAGAAAAAAACAATAACTTACTTTACATTGGGACATTCATCACAAACATTTTGTTGCATCATTTGAAACCGACCTGGGCCCAATTGTTTAGTGATCATCTCTTGGCGACAATTACATTGTCTTGTACCATGAGCTGGTTTTATAACCGGTTTGTTTCTTGTTACCTAGACAATCCATTAATATTTTTAATAAATCAACATAAATTATATTTTATAAATTAAGAAAATTATTATGAATTTATACCTGCACAAAGTTACCATTGTATAATTCTTCTAAGGAAACATGTAAGTCAAGAACTATGGTTCCACCCTTAGGAATTTCTTTTTGTCCAGGTGATTCATCAAAATGAAAACCAAAGTCTCCAAAGAAACTGGCAAATGGATCATGACCAGCAGCCATGCTGTCCTTTTTAACGCACTGTTCACCACACCTATCATAGTCTTTACGCATTCTTTCATCAGATAATACTTCATATGCATTTCTTAACTTTGAAAATTTTTCTGTAGCTTCTGGATCATCTTGATTTTTATCTGGATGAAGTTGCTTAGCCATTTTCCTAAATGCAGATTTTATATGATTCTGCTTGGCTGAACGTGGTACATTCAATATATCATAGTAGTCATTTGAACTGTAAACATAATATATTATGGTATAGTGAATGCATTTCCATACTCTAAACTTTTTTCTTTAAGACATATATCAACATTTTTAAATTGACTTGGTTCAGTTTGTGATTAGGGATTATATTTATTTTTTGATTTATTAAATAAAAAATACTAAACAATGTTTAAAACCAAATTTTTATTATCAGTCATCTTACTAATTGTATAAACAATACTTAACAAGTTTAAAAGGTCGAAACAAATATATCAATACTGTCATAAATTATTTTTTTTTTATTTTGTTGGAATAAAATGTTAAATTATTAACCATTTTTAAATAAAGCTTATTTTTTGAAATTTAAAGATGCCCAATCAATTTAGTTTTAAGTAATTAAGTTTATAAAATTTATTTTTAAAATGTACAGTTTTTCATAATGGTAATTAATTATCTTAATCATATGTTATATATTATCTAAAACCAAGTTATAAAAAAAAAAAAAATATATTACATTATTATTTAACATTAAAGAAATTGGGAAAAATATTTATAAACAGGGTTTGGATTTTGAAGCAAGTTACCTAACTAATAAAAAAAACAAATAAAAGTTCTTATTATTTTTACTGTGTTTCCACTAGTGCAAAATGTAAAAAAATATTTTCAATTATTTAGAAAAAAACGTCGATAGTTCGGCTTCAGACTCAAATATTCTTGTACATTAATAGTCTTTAAAAATTACCTTTAATTGTCCATCAGAGTTATTGGTATAACAATAATATATGTGCTGGGGTACCGTACCTTTTTTTCTAATATATTAGTTTAAACATTATTGTCTTTGCAAGCTCTTAACATTTTGTACCATGAAAACTTACAAAATTATTTTAATAAAATGATAAGTGAACATGAAATATTAAAAAAAGAAAGAGAATAGCAATACAAATGCAATAATAGAGGGAAACGCAAAATGAAGTTTGTGGCAGTTTAATAAAAACTAAATGAAATACATTAACAACCATGTAAGTTCTATTTTTCTATCTTTTAAATCTAATCAATCCAAACCTGATTTTAAACAAACCTAACTTATTCAACACAATTTTTTTTTAATTCTTTATTTTTGTTGATAATTTTAAATGTTAATATATTTATGAATTTATGATACTTGTGCTTAAATCTTGTACTACTAGACAAGCAATGAGTGTATGGAAAACGTAACAACATATAGGGTGCTTTTTGATTACTCAATTATTTGTAAGCACTATAGTGCGGGGTTGTAGGGTAAGTTATATAGGTATATAGATTATTGTATTTTGTTTTGTAAAGACAGCCTACATCACAGAGAGATGTTGTTAGGCAGCCCACTGGCTGTTGTTATACACAGTTCATATCTAGTAGTATAAGGTCTATGGTTTAAATGAATAAATGAGGTATGGTCTTTAAATAATTTTTTTTTTTTAATGTACCAATAATAATTCAGATAACCACTTAGTAATATTTTTGTATGAAGTACAAATTTATGTATATTGTTTTATATTATATCCAATTTTTAATCACCTGTCCATTAGAAAAAAATGTTGATATTGTAAAGGCGACAGAGGTAACCCTGTTTCATCTTTACAATAAAATGGCTAATCACAAAATTGACATATTTTTTGATGGACAGGTGATTACCAATAGCTGATACCCCAAATATCTCGGGGTAACCTTGGATGGAACCCTTACCTACAAAAAACACCTGACAAAAACTGCTGCAAAACTGAAAACAAGGAACAATATCATTCAAAAACTAGCAAACTCAGAATATCAACAGTAGCACTTACACGATTGGAAGCTGACTATTGCTCACCAGTATGGCTACAGAGTGACTACACAAGTAAAGTAGATACTACACTAACTCTGCTATGAGAATTATCACTGGAGCACTTAAATCTACCCCCATAGCTCAGCTGCCTGTACTTAGTAACTTAAGTCCACCTCATCTACATCGATACAACTTACTAATATGAGAGTGGACTAAATGCTTTTTAAATACACTGCTCCCAATACATAATGATACAAACACTGGTCTTAACGTAAGACTAAAATCTATTAAACCTACCTGGAGGCTTGCCCAAAAATTATTATTAGAAAAATTCAATGTAAACACGGAATGGAAAAGCAGTAATCGTGACAAACTCAAACTAATTAATAGATTTCGAACGGGCTACCGAAGGATGGGATACATGTCCTACAAATAGAGATTGAAACCCTCCCCAGGATGTGGTTGCGGACACAAAAAGAGCAAACTTCTACACACATCATTGATGAATGTAATATTCAACGATTACAGGAAGGAATGAAAGAACTACACAGAGCCACAACAGATACAGTGCAACGGCTGAATTCCCTGGACAAACAAATTTAGTAAAAGACCTATGCAAATCACACACTCATAACCAATAAACATATTACTTATGTAATCTGTTATTATTTAGCTATCTTTTATTTATTTATAAATTTTATTATTTGTACCTATTTTATTTTATGTTACTGATGTTAAACTGTGAATGATATATGTAAGCCAAATTAACTAGAACACTGGGATAAAACAAATATTTTTTCTTTTTTAAAGCATGTACCTAATTGATATTATCTAGTATTTTACAAGATTAATATGTACTTTCATATTACAGTTAACTATTGATTATCCACAGAATGAGGCTGCACAGCAACCACGGAAAAGTGAATTTCTATATTGGGGCATTGTCAATCTACAATTCTGGGGTGAAATTTGACATTTAAGAGCTTCTCTAAAACCGAGTGGTGGAACTGTAATGATATCTCCAAGATATCTTATACGTACATATTACACATACATGAACACAGATACACAACAGCTTACTATACACATTTTATACAGGATAGATTTTTAAATAGCAGCACTTCTGGCCATAATTTTAGTATTTAAGATGGGTTCTATATATTATTAACACTGTTGGTGTACGTCTACACGACAAATTTATAATAACACTAATAAATAAAATGATTGTTAGTTTAAATAGACAAATATAAGTTCCTACGTAATACCACAATATTTACTATAAAATCAAAAAGAAAAGTACAAACAATATATATCACATTACTATTTGTAAAAGAACGCAAGGAATGTGTGGTATAAATTAGTATAGTTTTATTCAATATATTATATTCGTGCTTATAATTTATATCATAAATGACAACTAAGGTATGTAGTAAAGTATCAAGTACTGCAGGTAATTATTTGCTATTAAAAACCATAATTTGTTTTTAAAACCACTCAATATTATATAAAAATTTCTTATTTATATCTTCTTCCGTATATTTATGCACAATATACAAAGAATCACTTCATACTCGTCATGGGCGTTATGTCATTATCGTTATACCAACTAAACAAAGTAGGTAAATATACTTACTTGCAATATGCCAAAATGGAAAACGTCAACAAATTGTAAACGACGAATACAACGTTATTTAAAAACATTTTATTGAATTTTCGAGTAACAAAAAAAACCAATAAGACAACGAGTTAGATTTACCAGTGACTAGAAATTAAAAATCGCCGAACAGGTATTTTACTTTTTCCCTAACAAATCAGTAATTTAAATTTGATCGAACATAAATTCATTTTAAGAACTTCACATTTCACAGACGAACACTTTCCGCGGAGCATAAAATATATTAATTCTACTAGTCTTATGATTCGTTTTCAAATAATATACGCGTTGTGTCAACCTCCGGTTGATATTGTAATCAAAAGTAATGTGGGCGATTTTGATTGGCCGGCTGGTACTTTCCCCCCCAGTCGATCTGTATCACACGGTTGTACGACTCACCATCGAAACGCATTATCTGCGCCTAAACGCTATCGTTGAGCGTGGAAGAAAAATGATCGGAACTACCTCCAACGGAGTAGTGACCAACAGGAAGTGAATGGCTGAACGCTGCGGACAGTGTTGTTAATAGCAAACAAATCTCCCCAGCGGCGTCCCGATTTGGCTTAATATAATATGTAACTTACAGTAATTCACATACCTAGGCCCTAACTACATGTAAGTATAGAATTGCATATGTTCGTCGATAATTTTTTCACAGATTGTGCAAAATATACATATGACACCCGGTGGAAGGTAGGTAGCATTACAATAACTAGTTTGACCCGCATAATTAAAAAAAAAAAAATTATTATTTCCTTCCTGTGAATGTGAGTACCTACCTACAGAAAATAATGATTTATAAAAGACATAAAAATGATTATAAAAATATTAATATTTAAAAGAAACCGCAATATTATTGGTACTTATCACATTTACACACGTTTTTCAAATTTCGTAGGTCGTGTATGTTTATGATAGGCACGACCCGTAGATACGCTTATCGCAATATCGCCTATGTAATGTTTACCTATTTAAGTTTAATTACCTATCTAATTAAATATCTACTATAATACACCTAGAACCTAGATAATACAAAATAGGTAGGTATTGAGTGAAGTAAACTAAATGTAGGAAATGTACAGAAACACGATTTAATAAGTGTATGACTAAGAATTATTAAAACTGATATTATTGTCGTTTAAAGCCATTTAAATGTAAAAAACCTAGAAATCATTCTACTGATTCAGGGTTTTGAGTGTACCATTGTAGTATGCACCTACCTCGTCATGGAGTACTGGTAGGACATTATAATGATTGATGAGTTTAATGGTTTTTATTAAATCCCTACTTCTAAGGATATTCTATAATTTATGCACATATAATATTACCTATTAAATATTTAATAAGTATACGGTGTGTTAAATTAATTTCTGTCTACAACATCTCATATATAAAATAATATTAAAAATATTAATATTATAATCTTCATTAATATTTTATCATATGGGCAGGTATGAATAAATTATTGATATAGGTAGTTGAATTTATTTATAAGTTAGTACCACGAACCGTAGTTTGGTGTGAATATACCTAGGTTCGCTGTACATAAATAGCATAAAATCAGTCTAAATATCTACCTAGGTATCTCAAAATTATAAAAATGAATACTTACCTACAGTAATAAACCGTCTATGGAAAAAATGTATTAACGAAACACGATTAAATAAGTCATGACAAAATAAGTCGTTTGAAGAAAAATTGTTATTTTTTGATTTAAATAAGTATCCAATTTTTACTTCACTTAGGTAATAACGATAACAAGAAATTATGCTTTTAATGTATTCTCAGTACTTTTAAATTTTAATTCTAGTAATAAACTTATGAGAAAACAAGAAACTAAATTTCAAGTTTCTGATTTTAACAGTATGCATTTTTAATTACAAAATAATATTAAAATGTTCGTGGTTTTTTTTTAATTTTAACAAAATTTTAACATTTGATACTGATAAAAAATGTATGATTTTAGTATATTTTTTAATTTTTGTAAGACTTACGAAGACTTAAACTAATTTATGAGGAATCTTATAATACATTTTCAAACACACATTGAAAAAGAACAAATAATAGAAAACAATTTTAAATGTCAATGCATTATTCAAAATAAGCCGAAACATTTTGAAAATTATATCATTTGTAGAAAATGTAAATTTAAATATTTAAGGAAAAATCTAAGTTTAGGTAGGTCGTAGATACCCATTTTTGAATAACAACAAAATAGCGAAATCGACTTTTCTATAACTGTGGGTGTTGAGTAAATATTTCCGTTTTTCGTGTGTTTTTTGTTAGTTTTTTGAATCATAATTAAAAAATGCTGATCATTTTCTATTTTTGTCTTCCCAAATTACCAATTGGACCTAGTTTTCTACTAGAAACCATTTTCAAAGTTGAAGATGCATTTAAAGTGTTCAAAAATATGGTGGTAGCCGGTAGGTACAAAAAAAACCAACACATGATAATAATATAATATACATATAATAATTGTACCATTTACAGAATCTAATATTAATTAATTCATAGTTTATGCTCAATGGTCTAAAACCGTAATGGTACACATCTATATATTAAAGTAATGAAACTGAATATCATAGTCATTAGTCTCTTCTGTTAGAATTCAATTGATTGCCTGCATCCCTCTCTTTCATTCGATTATCTATTTTTTAAGCTCATGAATCATGATATATCGTTTATTATGTATTTTAATGTAATGAGAAACAATTAACGTCCAACGAGTAATTACTTAAAAAACTAATTAGGTCATTGTCAATTGGTATAATAGTTATTGGAATACTATCAGAGTTTGTCGATCGTAGGTACCTACTTACATAATTTTTAATGTATGTCTCGACAGTCAACTTTATGTGAATTTGGTGTATTTTTTTAAAGTACAAAAGACAAAACTGGTACCTAGGTAGTATTATTTTATTAAAATGAAAACTTCAATAAGTAAAATAAACATGTACCAATTGTACCTACATGAGGGTACCAAGTGGGAATTTCCCGAATGCCTAAACGACTGTTCAATTTTCAACGTTGCATATTACTGCAAACACTGTGTATAAGTATACATTATAATACAATATATTTGTATACATATTTACAACCAGGTACTTATGCAGTTATGCATGATTCAGAGTTGTATACTTACCTTCGCACTTACATGATGTTCCAGTTAGACCGTAACCACCATATAAATATTTAATATACCTACAATCGATATTACATTTCCAAATTAAATTTAAATTACCTTTTAAATAGACATTTTATTTATAAAACAATAGAAAGAATTAACTCATTGTATATAACTAGGTACATCATATTATATTAAAATTTATGAATGTTTAAAATATATATTTATATTACTGACGTAGGTTTATACAGGTAATAAGAGCCTCAAAAGTAGTAGCAACTTTCCCTCAAAAATAATTATGAACAAAGTTTAAACAGCTAAATAGTGTTCAAAAGTTGACAGTTATTTTTTTTAAACATTCTTAGTAAATTTGGTTACAAATCGCGTACAAAACTGATTAATTTCCAGTTTAACCAATTTAGGTAGGTACTATAATCACTGGCCACTAAATCATGATTAAGGAACCATTTGCTCACTATTGGTTCATTAAGTTTTTAACGAATAAAAATGTAATCCAGAATTAGAAAACTATTTTTTATGCTGAAAGTAGATTTATATAAGATATAATATAAATTATACAAAAGAGTTAATTTCAGTTTTAAAATAGGGCTGCTAAATGTTTAGGCGAGCGAAAAATGTCCACAGCCAGGGCACAGAAGTGACTGTAAAATGTTTGGGCGTCATTTTGATTTTTACATCCAATACAAAATAAATTTACCAAAAGCCTAATATAATTTAGTATATTGCTTTTCTCAAACAACTTTTTTGTATTCATGTTGCTTATGCCTTCAGAGAAATGTGCATTTAATTTAAAATGTATTTAATACTATGGACTTAGTACTAAAATGTTAACTATCTATTTATTAATATATATATTAATATGAATTACTTTTTTTGCTTTAGTGGTACCAGGATAACATGAAGGAAGGTAAATAAGTTATGGGAAAAATAACCCTGTGGCCTGTGGAACCCCAAATGGCACCCTCGTGGGCTGTAATCATTGCAGCAGTAACACCGAGAAGTTGCTTAGATAGTAGAGAAACACCACTGCCTCAAGTATAGGTATTTAAACTTAAACTTACCATTTTTCAGATACTTGAAAAAAACCTTCAGAGGTCAGGAAAAAATTACGTTTATAATTTACAAACGAATATCCGTGATCCATCTTTATCATGAAAATCTTACCTTTTATAATGCTAATAAATATTAGGAATACTTGGAATTTACGTTATTATAGTATTAAGTCAAAGATCTCTACCCTATTTTATTCATTATGTAAAAAAAGTTAAGTAATTTTACATTCTATTATTAATTATTTGAATCATTAAGTACATTACGATACATGCAGATACCTAGGGTCTAGGAAAAATTTGTTTTAAAATTAAAGTTGATGTTTTGGAATCATATTGTTTTCACCCCACGGGTATTTATTTGTTAAACTAGAAAGTAAATATAAAGTGTACTCAATTAAAATTTAAAAGCAATTCTGAAGACTGAAAGTCAGCCACGTTTTATGTGATCCTTGTGACTGACTTATGATGCATCATAATGGGTACTATTTTTTACGATGCAGCACGATTTAGAGACATTTTTATCTGATCGGTTATCCGTATTAAACTATGAAAGTATTACATATGTACTTTTTTAAGAAGTACACCTGTACGAATATATACAAGCAATATATAGCATATTATATATTTATATGTACTATTGTAGGTACTAATAATATTTATGATATTTATTCCAACACACGAATAATGTGTACATAATTACCAATAAAATAATATTTGGAAATAATGGTTTGATTTTCGATATTGTCGGTTGTATTAATTGTAGAAAACAATAATCTCTAAACGTATTCTGGTTTTGTGCTCAAACGCGTCTCGTTGCCTTTTTTTATTATTCCGTCGCCATATATCATTAGTAGGTATAAATACAATATTTAAAATTTTGTTGAAATCATTTATAACAATTTACTGTTATAAAATTGATAAATTAATTTTTGCCTAATGATTCACTAAGTTCTTCATGATGGTTTTAATAGTAATGTTTCATACATATTTTTATAAACAACAGTACCTATCAACGTTCAAAATTTTATAATTTATAGTTTTCTATAAATGATAAATGCAATATTTATCTTTGATAGGTATATATATGTACCAAGACGGCGCACATTACTACCTTAAATAGTCAGCTAAACAGATGTTGTGATTCAGTACCGTGCCTGTGCATGTTATTGGTGTATCATGATGTTAAAATATATTGTATACATTATAATATTATATCATAAATACTCACGCCTTGTGTATTATAATTATGACGAGAGGAAAGGGGAGGTTTTTTATTTAAGAATTACGTAAACATATATACACTCTAACAATTTGCACGTACAGTTAAATTGTTATTATTATGTGCCTATTCTAGAACACGAAAACAACGATGGCCGATAGCGCACCTATACCCCAACGAACCACGGTAGGGTGTATACGAAATTCGTTGTCAAGGCGCTATACAGCCGCTGCTGTCGCCGCTTTCAGTCAACGTGTTGGACGTGCACAAGTCCATCGTCTGTTGAAGCATTATCGAGGAAAATATCAATCTTACATCATGGTAATTTATAATATACGTTACGCAAAAAAATATTATACATTATATATATATATTATTAAGTACTAAATAGGGCATTTATTTGAACATAATATTACAGTGCATTTATTGATAATTGATTAGGTAATTAGTATTAAAATTTAAAATTAAAATTAAAATGTTAATTTTAATATTTATTAATTATTAGTTATATTATATTTATTATATTATTATACAAGTATACAATATATATATGATGTACACTCAATAATAATATGATCATAATAGGTAATACCATTGAAACAAATTCAAAATAAAAATTAACTAATCACGAAATATTGAAAAGCAACTTAAATTAATTAAACACCAAAATGTTACATTTTTTTAAACTGTACCTCCTTAAGTATTTTTTAAAACTAAATCATCTTTATGTTTTTAGCATCAATATCAAATAAAATGTAGGTTCACACATAATATAATTTTTTAGTTAGGTTTGAACTGTTACATGTCTTACTCCATTCATTTTGAATTATACATTTAAATTGTTTGATTTTTAATAGCTATTAATTATTTTTATTTAGTGGTAATTTTTAATTTTATAATTTTGAGTTACATAAAAAATAAAAAAATTCATCATTATCCAATAAAATATACAAAGTAAAAACTTATTTTTAAAAGCATTATTTTTTATTTTGGTTTTTAATTATTGATTAATTCTTAATTAACTATATTTGTTATATTATATTACCTTTTAGAGTCATTTTTATTTTACAATATTAAGTTGATTTAAAAATTGTTGTGGCAAAAATCATACATTTATTAATTTATTTTATAACGTTCATGGTGCATGATTCACTTAAAATAATCTATAATAAAATAGAAAAAATTGAAAACTCATTTTTTAAATGTCCGTTCAAAAATATTGTGTTGATTTGTTTCATGGAATCTTACGGAACTGTCGAAGTACAGTAATTTGTATTTTGAGGGAAGATCTTCTGGGAATTCAAAGTTCTCTAACTAAATATTTAGGGTGACTAAGGAATGTGTATTTGCTTGCTATGACGTATATTCGTATTTATGAATTATTATTTATTTTAAAACGATTTTTCGTTTGGACTTATAATAAAATTAATTAATCGACTCATATAATGTCTAAATAACGTAAGTCCATCTATTTAATAATCGTAAGCTAATAACCTTGTAATTGATGCTTAAACACTTTAAAAAAAAAAAAACTATTTTGAGTAGAACAATCTTAATACGCGTTAGCATAAATATTTGTTTGAGGGGCCCGGTGCCTAATTTTCCAACCTTACACATTTCTATAAAATTTTAAAATTGTATTCTATGTTTTAATTCCTTGAAGTTATCTATTTCCTAATACTCCGATATCTATTTAGGGAAGGGGGGTTGATATGGTATACATATTTATATAAAACAATTAATTACTTCTTAGGCTTCATTGAATTGTCGGATTTTGATTTCTATTTTTTTATTTGACTGAGAAAAGGCTTCCTACAGATTGCATTGTACTCTGATTTTTTATTTTATTTCAAATAATAGAAAAAAAATAATTTGTTAAAAAATCTAAAAATTGTCTTATTTTTAAAAACATTTATATCACTATTATACAGTCTGCGATTAAAATATTGGAAAACGGAATTTAATGCGACTTGTAAAATATTACAGTTGTTTCTTATTTGATTTGGGGTTAGCGGTTATCTACTTCGTAGATAGTGACTAACCGCTCTGCTTTTGACAGACCTTCACCCTATATTACTAAACATATTTTATGATATATATTTTATATTACTATTGGGTAATTTATTTTAATATTGATAATACGGTATGTTGAATTCATTTTTGCCTAAAAAATTGCATTTGGAAATGTTATTGTATGTATATTAGGTATGTACATAGGTATACAATATAACAATATAGGTAGGTACATCAAAAGTTTCAATATATCACGAGTGACATTTTTATATTACAACAGAATAATTAAATTGTAATTATTTGCTTAAATATCTCATTTTGGCCAACTTGGATCATTAAATGACTATAAAAAAGTGCTTATAAATATTTTAGATTTTTTGATTTCACTATGAACTTCTTATGATTTATGAAAAACCTTGTGTTAAATGTTCGTTGTTTTTAACCTAGTAAATATATTTTTTTCGACATTAGTAGGAATAATACTAAACATGTAAAATGTTTATATTTTTATATGTGTACAAAAATATAGTATGATAATGTACATAATCTTTAAAATATTTTGAATATCACGCTTAGAAAATGCTAAAATAAACATTTGGTGAAAATTTCAAGTACTTATTAATTATAACAATTATTCGTTTTTAAATTACAACAAAAAAGAAATTTGTCGAAAACTGGTTTTGCGTGGTACGAATTCCCGATTTTCCTTATTTTTTTGTTTGTTTTCGCCGATTGGTTTGAAAAATACTGAGAATTTTCAATTTTAACCCGATAAAAGTACCAACTTAATTAAATTTTCTACTAGGAACCACCCTCAAAGCTGAAGATAGAAGTATTTTTTGTGTGAGTACAGTGTACTCACACACAAAAGAAGCATAATAAGTCAGTTAATCATCATTGTAAAGTCAATACATTCGCATCCCTCCATTCGGACTTGAAATTATGCCAATGTATTTTGTTTATTTTTAAAAGACCATGGGAAAAATCTGAAGAATCTAAGGATCTTATAATTAATTTTCAAATTTTTAAAACCTTTTATAAACGCTTTAAAAAAAATACTAAAATAATTCTTAAATTTTAAATTCCTACATGAAGCTTAATATAAGCCAAATCATTTTGAAAATTGTACTGTATAATATTGAAAATTACAGTGTAAGTTATAGAGAAATTTTTCAAGTTTCGACGATTATTATTTTTTGAATTACAAGAAAAGGTTATGTTAAAAAATCGTTGTATTACGTAAAAAATATTCAATGTCAACAACATTTAAAATTGCATAATTTATTAAAAATCTATTTGTACTAAAATAACTATTCAATGTCTTATCGATTTTTGTATTCAATTTGAATGTCTGAATAAGATGTTTAAATTTCAAATGTTATATTTCTTAATTACAAAATAATTTTAAATTTTTAGTGAATTTGATAAATTTTGAAGAAATATAAACTTAAAATGCTTCGAATAAAAATGTATTACTAAGGTTTTTTAACTTGGGTATTAGTAAATTAAATAAAACCTTGTATACTTTTAAAGCTTTTTTACTCAAGAAGAATAATTATTATATCTTACATAATACATTGAAAAAAAACATTTTTCTCCGATAACAGAAAAAAGTCAAACTATTTTGAAAATCATATCATGTCTAGTAAATGATAATACAATTATTTGGTGTACATTTTAAGTCTCAAAAGTTATTTATTTTAAATTTTAGCGAAATCAGGTTTTGAGTAAATATTCCCATTTTTCTTAATTTTTTTTCATGATTTATCGAAAAGTACGTACTAGGAATTTTTTCAATTAGAACCCATCAAAAAACAAACTAGATCCAATTCGCTAACAAAAATAAACCTCAATTTTAAATATTTAATCATTTTAAATGCTCCAAAAGGTTAGGATAGACCCCCGAAAAATATATACCTAAATAAATATAAAATCACAAATTATTGTAAAACCAACACATTCTAATCTCAATCTAAAACTATAATTAAACAGTAAAAATTGTTTTAATTATTTTCTGTTATCTAAAGTAATCAAAACATTTTTTCATTTGTTATTGGTTCCTATTTATTTGCATTCCACTGGCTGCCATAGTAGAATCCTATAATAAATGTGTATTAGTAAAACAACAATATTTCATGTAAAGCATTGTATAAAAAATGGTATGGGCTTTGTTGTACTAATATAGAAGATTTGATAGTGCAACATTAAATTTTTATTAAACGTATTGCTGCTGGAAATTCAAATCATTTTTATTACAAATAATGGAATTCAAGTTTAAAAAGTTCAATAACACTTTTTTCATCATTCATATTTCTTTAAACTATAGAGGAAGGTATTATAGTATTATGCCAATTATTATTATTATATCATAAACTTAATAAATTAAGCGGTTTCACATGTTACATTAAGTCACATCTATTGTCAATTAGTGCAGGTACTTGTATAATTTATTTTGATAGTACATTTTGGAAAACATAACCATTTAGGTGTTCTATTTATGAGTGTGATATTAACTGTTATTTTATTTTTCGTAATACTAAAAAATAATATTATACCTAATAGTTTTTACTGCTATTTTTGAGACAAATTGGAGTCTCATTACGTCTCGAGTAGTCTCATGCAGTGCCGTAGAAACGGCGGTGAGTGCGGTTCATTGCCCCACGTTTCAAGTTCTTACATGGAGCTAATACTTAAATAAAATAAATGTAAGAACCTATACTAATAGCAAAATATTTTTTAATATGATCATATTTTAATATAATATTAGGAAAATAATGATAATTTTGTTTGTACTTAGTTGTTATTTTCGACTAACAATATATAAGGTGAGTTTAAATTTGATAACATTTGATAACATTTCTCGTTTGAACTAAAAATAGTATTATTGGGAAAATGATTTTGTAAATTATTATCAGCTCGATACTGGTCATAGTATATTGGACACGGATAATGTTGTTTTATTGAACAACTTATAAAAGTAGATGGAGACAGATCATTGAGAGTGACGTAGGATTATTTTAATATTACAATTTACAGCTTTAGCACAATTACACAATAGATTTACTGGACTGAATGAAGTGATAAGTACGTTTGAATTTCTTAATCCATCAAAATTTAAAATGTCTGCAGAATCAAGCACAATCAAGTCCTCGTATGATTTTGCATGTATTAAAATATAGATCTGACATTAATTTTGACTTTACCAGACAAGTTTTATCAATTACAACATTAACTGTCCAAATCAATTTGATATAAGACACTTAGTAAATTTCATTATTCAAAATGACTTGGCTTTGTTTTCCTGACGTTTTAACTGATTGTTTAATATTTCTTACAATTCCGGTAACTGTGTCCTCAGCTGAGAGGTCATTTTCAAAACTGAAACTCATTAAAAATTATTTAAGAAACTCCACGGCTCAAAATAGACTTCGTAATATTGTAATATAGAAGAAAGGAGAACTAATGAACTAGATATAGAAAAAACAATTGAACATTTTGCTAATGCACAAACAAAAAATGTTGTGTTGAAATCAATAAAAAAATTACATGCCGATGTCTGATTTATATTGTTTTTTTTATAATTGTTTAAATGAAATATTAATGGAAAATAATGGGCCCACAAATCACATTTCCACCAGGCCCATCTAATTATCGCTACGGCACTGGTTTAGTGTCAGATACAGACTTGTCAACTAAGTTGTGTATCGAGGAAATAATATTAGTCTTAACTCTTGATATTGAGTAAAATCTAAAATTTCAATCATAATCATCTTGTTTATTTTAAAACTTTACCTTATTAAATGGTTCGCAGCTGTGTAAATGTTGTGCCAAATATGAGAAGTAATGAGAGCTGTTCCTGTGTAGGTATTTGTTTCACAAAAACATTATTTTTATCAAACATTTTGGCAATGATGATGATGTGTAATGTCGCATTTGATCGATAAGAAATAGGTAGGTAGTTAGATACTCTGGTAGGTACTAACTACCTAAGGCCAAAGGAAGGACAAAAATAATAAGTATAAATTAATAATCTAGACGGGGTTGTACATACAATATACATTTATATTATATATACCTATATAATATAATACATTTAAAAAAACAATGCATGTAATAAACCTTTTTGAATAACTTTGAAAAAACGATGTAATAAAATTGAGGTTAACGCGTACAACACGCGATTGTTGGTATTCACACGCAGCATGAAAATGCATTTATTTGTTTTTATCGCAAAACTTTTTGCACGATTTGTCAATTTGTCACGTAAAAAACAAAACAAAAAAATATAATTCATACAAATATAATATTAGTTCATTAAATTAAATCGAACAAATTCTTTAATTTATGAAAAAATATTGCATTTGGTCAGCTCAATATTATTTTATCTATATTCTATACAGTTAAATTATTATTTGTAATCTAAGTCGTTTCTATAGTCAACAGAATCATACCTTATGACTAGGGCTCGGAACTTAATGCTCTTAAAAAGTACAAATATGCTCTAAAAATATGCACTTATATTATATTTTTTTACACAAAATTTTCATTTGCAGAAATATTTTATAAAATTATAAATTTGGAAAAAGCAAACTAATAATAATAATTTTGATTTTTAATTTTTGATCATAATTTAAACATCAAAAAAATTATATAACAATGCCTCCAAAATGTTCCTTGAATAAAATAAATACGTATAAGTCGGAACTGACAATAATATCTCGGCAGTAGGTTAATATATATTAATGCCATCAGCCCATCAACAATAATCATTGAATTATTTCCCTAGGAAAGTATTTATAGAAAATCATCGTATTTCAATTGTAGCTGTTTCTATTTTATATTTATTTAATATTTATATAATATTTTATTTTAGATACAGCAAGCTGTAGTAATAATTTATAAATATTTATACATTATATTAATCAATAGAGGAAAAACATTGTTTTTAATGCCAAATGGAAATTTAAAAAATACGATACAAGAATATCTAATAAATTCTTTCAATATGAATTTATTTATTTTATTATTTAGGAATCTTCATATATTATAATTTACGAAATATACTCTAAAAAAATGTAAAATTAAGAATTATGCTCTAAACTCTAAAAATCATTAAATATGCAAAAATATGCACTATAAACTTTTGATATGTTTTTCGTAGTGTCTTAGAATGAATTTCTAGCTCACTAAGTAATGAATCTAACAGTCCAAAAAAAAACATGCAAATGCAACAACTTCCTAGCCATACTTATGACATTGTATTTTTGAATCTTTATGATATTGTCTACAATTAGTACAGGTGTAAGTTTGGGGGCTCTGATATAAGTATTTTAACTATAAAGTGTGTATAAATGTGTACCTAATATGTATATATTTCTTAGAGACGTTCTAAGACTATTTTTTTTAAGGGATACCTGAAGGCGTAAGCGTGGAGCCTGGTACAATGGTTCGCCTGCCACCACCTTCGCGTTGGTTTTGTATCTAGACGATATTATAACGTTAAAACTCATCAGAAATTAAAATTTGTATAATGGGTAAATAACTGCAGTTTTATTATTAAAAACTAATAGATATTTTTGTTTAATATTGTTTACAAATTATTCTTTAGAATTGTATTAGTTAGCCTTCTAGAATCTAGATCGTATCTATTGTACCTACCTAAATAAACTCCTGTTGTTTTATATTTTTTTTTTGAGATAACCATAATGTCATAGTTCCTAAATAAAAAAATATACTAAACATTTTATCTGATCTGTAGCTAGATTTTAATTAAATTAAATTTAGATATCTGAAACATCCACACTTTTAAACATTAATTATTGATTTATCTTACATAATTTAGGTAACGTTATACGAATGTTACTATTTATTAATGCTTTTATTATGTTGTTTCCACGTGCTTGATTAAAACATGTGTAGTAATTTAATGAGTACTATAGGTACTACCTACTTGATTACTAGAAACATTAATATTCAATAGGTATGCATAATCTTAAGAAAAAGAGGGATCTCAAATAAATATTTACTTCTATGTATAATATTATTATGTAGGTACATTCTGATTAAAATAACGAAGCAATATTACTGTATCAACATTGACCTATAAACCTAAATAGTTTTGATTTTTAATTTTATTACGTTTCCTTGTTTTTTAAAACACTTGTATAAAGTTTGTAATGATGACGTGTCTTTAATATAATTAAAAACAAGATACTATATAATACTACAATAAACTGCCCATGTTATAAAAGTTTTGTATTAAATGTAAATAATGTTTTTTTATTAAAATGTTCATTTTTTAAAGCATTTATTCTTAATAATAATAATAAAATTAATAAATAAACTAATTTTTTACATAAAATATAAAAAAAATAGTAGTATAACAATAATAGCTAAGTATGAGAAAAAATATCAAATATTATTTTAAAATACATAGTTCAGAGATATTATTTAACTATATTTTTTTTCGTTTATATAGATTTATTTTAAAAATCACGTTGATAATATATTTTGGTTGGTAGGTATCTTTAAAAATATTGTATATTTATAAAATTTGTTTCAAAAATATATACATGTATTAGGAGATAAGTTCTCATTACTTCAGAACTTGAAATATTAATCATATACAATTTTACATTTGTTATCAATTGATGGCATGTTGAGAAATATTGTGCTAAAGTTAACATTGTTATCAACATGATAATTTTTACAAAAAAATGTAATACTTTGGTCATTATAATAAATCAGTTATTATAGATACTAAAATAAAAAATTTTACTGTATTTATTATAAAACTAAAAAACAATAAATAAATATTTTATTTCTATCATGATATTATAGTTGTTATGGGCATAAAATCATATTTTGGTATTGAAAAATATGATGTTTAAAATATTTTAATTATTATTCTTTTAGAATAATACATCAATGTATTTTAAATTTTGATTAGGACTGATAAAATGTACAAAAAAAATTATTTGATTAAACTAATGTACAGGTGTGCTATGAATCATTTGATAAGGTGCTAATGCAGTCAAATTTTCAGCGCTCATTACTCTATTATTTGAAATAAATATGTATGTACTAAGTAAACTGTATGACATCAGTAGGTAATCAAATATTTATTTGATTTATATATTTAGTAACGCATTTGTTAAATTGTACCTAGTATTTTAGGTTGTAGCTATGGCATGCAAATTATTTGTAATTTTGTTTTATTGACTGACTTAAAGTAAATGTATATTAGTGGTAAATGATCCTTGTATTAAAAATAATGTATAGTATAATATCGTATGCTGAAAAATTATTGTTAAGAAATTCGTTAGTCAGCTAGTTTTAAAATCTATTCATATATTTATGTACCTACCTACTGACTTTTTATTGAATGAAATTATTAAAGCTTTGATATTAGGTACATACCAGTAAGTACAAAAAAATATTTCAATATAAATTATATTAGGTATTTATACCCACAAATTCTTGAAATCTCAAATAACAATTATATTTCTTATCCCTATATGTATTTCAATATTGTTGATAGAATACATTTGTATATTGTTACCGTATATTAGTGGTTTTATTTAATTTAGTATTTAATTGTAATATAACAATGTTTGTTTACATTGCAATATTTTTTATTTCAGTTATGCGTGTTAATCACATTTACATGCAATTGGTTTTTTAATGTGTGAATTTGATTCATAATTTCTTTTTTCATATTTTGATATTAGATAATTAAAAATTTATTCAATTAGGTATATAGGAATTTTTGTTTAAATTAAATTAATAATATTTATTGTATTTTTAGTCCACCTAAATTATAAATACATTATAAAACACAGATACCTTCTAAACTTATACTAACTCATAGATATTGTATAATTTATTTGAAATTAAATAATTTCTTAATCATTAGGTATTGAATAAGTTTGATTAATATATTTAGTTTATTTCATACATTTTATAGCTAAACATAATGATATTAAGTTATATAATATATTGACAAACAATTAAGTGCACGAAATCCAATATTGTGCGACCCTTTTTAAAATTGCATCTAGTACCTAATTTAGTGTAAATTATCGTATTTTTATAAAAGCAAAAAGATGGGCAAATTAGTATACAACTCTGCTTTACATTAGGTGCCATTGAAATGAATATATTAAATTTGAGTTCAATTATATTATATCATTGTATAATGGGTATGAAAAATGATTCAGAGCGAAAACAGTCTGTCAGTCTATATATTACTATGTATTGTATAAGATATTTAATATTTATATTGCTATTCAAGTAATTTATTTTACTATTATTAACACGGTTGGTTGAATCTATTTTTGTCCACAACGTTGTATTTGAAAATGTCATTATGCGTATAAAATATAATATTATATCCATTAAATGTTTTAAGAAGTGTTTCTTCAGAAATGCCAATAACCCTGGTAGTTGAGGCGTATAAAAAAAAAAAAATAATGACAAAAAAATGTTATAAGTAGAGTGAATAATATTTTTAAATTACAAAATAATAACTAAAATCATAATTTTTCGTCAAAATAGATATCTAATTTTGTTCAAATTTAAACTTTAATGTCTATAAGAATAACTGTGCTTGTATATTTTCAGATTATTTGATTACAGTATGAACTACATTATTCATGCATAATACAGTCATACAGATTATAGTCTTGTTGGTCACATATTAACTTTATTTGTTAAAAAAATTACATTTGAAAGTCTCATTATGTGTATAAAATATAATAGTACAGTCTAAAATTTTCATATACCTACGAAAAATATTTTAAAATTACAATGAAATGACAAAAAATCGTTATTCTTTGTTGCAATATGTAATTTCGTTCAAAAATGGTGTTCATGTATAATTTTACATTTTTTGGTTACAGAATTACATAAATACTCTCGCAGAACCTTGCTGTAAATTTTCAATCCTTAACTATATAAGTTGAACATTTTATACATTTTTAACTACAAAATCATTTTAAAATTTAAAATTTAAAATTTGATAAATTATATCAAAATTTTAACTTTGAATAATTATAAATTGTGCCTTTGTTTTTTAAATATTTTTCAACTGCTATTATATAAATATCTCAGGAGTTATATATCAGAGTTATACTTCTATTCAATGTTTACCATTTTGACCAAAAAAAAAATTTTTATCGACATTTATAAAAAAAATCTAAAAAAGTTGAAAGTTAAAATTCAGTAAACTGCAGCTCAAACAAGTAAAAATATTTTGGTAATTTTATCAAGTATAGGAAATAAATAATGATAAAATTTGGTGTAAGTTTTAAGTATCTACAGTTATTTGTTTTTGAACTACATTAAAATAGGAAAATCTTTCAATGAACTTCTCTCTTCAACTTCAAACGCTAATAAAAATTGAATTTGATTTTCCAGTATTAATTTTTTTTTGATAAACTGATGAGGAATCTACAATAAATTTTTCAAAATTTAAATTAAAAAAAAAACATTTTTATCATGTGATATATATTTGATGAAAATTATAAATAATTATGTTTATAGTTTTTGAAAAACAACTTAATAAGAATGAGTAAGAGAATTTGTAAATGTACGGGTTAAAATCCAATGTCTAACTTCAAACTTTCGTAAAAAAATTATTTGACTTTCTGGTAAATTTTTCTTTTTTGCTAAATGTTTGAAAACTTAAGGTACATTTTGTAATACATTTTTAATGATTAAAATAGATAATTATTTATGATTTTCTAACTCAAAATAATTTGAAAAATATATAAAACACACACACACACACACACATCTTTGTAATATCAATACATTTATCGATTAAATTTATCGAATTACGAGGATCTTTGCACCTACAATATTTTACAGATTTGTTTAACCAAGTGAAAACATTTTTCAGCAACATTTTTAGAAAAAAAAAAATATCTAAGGCATTTCTAAGATCTAAAAATTTGATTTGATGTTCACTATGTACTGTAATATATGCTTTCCAGGATAAGTCAAGTTTTAAAACAATCCCTGTACAAAAAATGACGAGTGTGAAATATTAAAACGAACAATGAGAGCATGTTTGTAGTCTTCGTGATCAGTTCTTTTAGAATTGTAATGAAGTTACAAAAAACACGGTGTATTATTTAAATAAAATTGAAATCGGTTGGAATAATGATGATGGACCTAAATAAAATTGTGTTATTTTGAAACATATTACATTTAATTTTCGTTAAGAATTATAAATCTGATTGAATAATTTAAAATAATGTAGAAGATTAAATCTTATATTTCATATTGTTTAAAAACCTAAAAGCTTTTCCAGTCTTAAATTAAAGTCAATGTTAGTGGATGAACGTTACATTGAAATAATATAATTTGATATTAAAACCATAATAATATGATCTGATGATATTAATTTTTTGTCAATTTATGCGCTATACGATCTATAATAACGTGTTGAAACGTATTGAGTACTAAGTTTAATGATAAAATACCAGTAGATTCCCTATTTAATAATCAGAATTAAATGAGTTACAGTTGAAATATAAGCTGTAATAAAATAAGCTTGTATTTCACATTCGTTTGAATTGACAAATTATAGTTTTTACTATTACAACCAAATATAAAAAATAATGAAAATTAAATATTTACATAATCTTTTATCATTATTTAATGATATTTGATGGTTATTAATAATTAATATGATCTCATTTATTATGAATTATTGTTGCTTCTTTGAATGTTAGTATCAATGTCTCTAGATACTATATTTGGGGATCTTAGACATACATAGAAGAATAAACCTAAGTTTATTCAAATGTTAGGTACCTTGTCAATACCTACTACGTCAGTTAATATTTGGTCTTACATGCCCAAAACGATAAAAATACAGGATATAAAATATGATGAACTAAAAAATAATAAAATAATATTAATAGCTACTACTCAATAGGAAAAATGAATATGGATTATGTTTATAACTGAGTTATAAGTTATATGGATATTCGAATGTATTCATATCCACCCTCAAAATGTAAACATGGTATCAAATCATAACAGTGACGTATTTAGGAATTAATCATGGGGGGTTCAGCAGAGTTACTGAATCATAAATTGTTCTTAGAGAAATTACCTAGTATAAACAATAAAATATGATAAAGTGCTTAGTTTATACATAAATAAATAAATAAATAAATAAATAAAAATGTAATTAAATATGAGACGTTTGACAACTTTATAATTTTAAATGTGCTTGATGAAAAATATAATAGTTTTGTTCAAACTCGACAAGATGAGTTTTATTAGCTTAAAAAAGATCAATGACAGATTTTAGACTTAATTACTTCAAACCCTACAAATGAATAGGTACTTCTAACGAATAAAATTAGGATGTACAATATTCTTATTTCCTTAAATGTTAAAATGTTATAGATATTTTTTTCTATCGAGTAAGAAAAATACTAATTTAATGCTATGAATTACATTTTTAGCGGCCAGATTGTGCTTATTTTTCAGTACACTGAAATTATCAAATCATTTTTGAATAACAAAAATCTACGTATATATTATCCTTAGGTATCTATATACTATATGTAAAATAATAGGCGTGTTTTATGTTCCAGTTTTTTGGAGAGACATTTGAATAATTCCACGACTTTTTTCACTGAGTTGTTGCTAATACCCATTTACCATTTTTTGGTCTATTGAAGAGAGGGTAGGGGAGGGCCTATGATACACACTGTATTTCACAGCGCCACTCGCTTGTACACATTAAACATTTTTTACTTTAAAATTAAGGTTAATTAATTTGCGCACGATGAAAACCTATGTAACAATTTACCTAAGTTAAATTTCTTAAGTCAAATATCAGTACAAATTATCGAATATTTTCTATACCAATATAAGTTTATCGTAAAATAATAACAATTGTTTATGTAAATTATATCATTTTGGATTTTATGTACTTTTAGTAGGTATACATAGTTTCACAGTGAATGAGTAAACAACATGTTATTGATCAACACGTTGGTGATTGTTTAGTATGTTGTATCGTTAGTCGTAAATATTGCTAAAACCCAGGTGTGTCGAGTATAATTTTTAGTGTTTTTCGTCACTGATAGCTACAAAATGTATTTATATGAGCAATCGAGTTCTGTTTTTTTAACAAACGAGTCGTGAAAAATTAAATGTGCGCAAACGTGTCGTAGCCGTATGTCAATGTTCCATTTTTTCGGTGAGGCATCTGAATAATTCCATTCATCTTTTTCGTTGTTGCAAATACCCCCTCCTCTTCCTGATGTCATAGTTGCATCTTTTTTCTCATATTTGTCTAGGGAAGGCCACATCGTATTTAATTTTTCTACTTTTCTGACGAACCTTATGTTGAATAATTTCATGAATCCTTCACTCCCTTTCAGTGTCACTCGTTCTCTTTTTTTCATTTTTGAAATGTGGTGTTTGATAACATTATTGTATTTGAATGTTCCGATTTTTTCAGTTGAATAATTCTACTATTTTTTTTAACAAAATAGTTCCAAACAGATCCCGGATTTCATAGCATTATCATTTTCCCAATATTTCAGGGGAATGTTGGGGAGGGCAGAGATTGTATTTTAATGTATACAACATGTTTTAGTTATTAATTTGAACAATTGCACAATTTCAATTTTTTTTCTCGCAAGTGAAGTCGGGTTATTCAGCTAGTATTAGTATTATATCCACATAAAATATCAAATAAGTATATTAATTAAACACGTGAAAGTATTATTCGAATTTTCATGAATTCGTTTGACCAATATATCATCAATTATTTAGTTAACTTATCTACCTACCTACCTATGTAATGAAACATTGAATTTATATATATGTAAATAAGTTTATCTTATATATTCCAAGCTTGAGTATTTATACTATTTAAAAATGAGAAGGTAGTTTTGACCGTTAAAAAACCAATGATAGGTATACCTCAAATTTCGAATCCCTCCATATTATTTTTAAATTTTTTATTATATTTCGCATAACACACCACTAGTACTCAACATTATTACGTACGACAGTACACAAATTATTTATGAAGTGAAAAACTATTCTAATATTTCTAACAGTCGAACACTTGCCTGTTATACAGATAATTAGGAACGCCATTCTTCTTTCATTTTTTGAATGATCCCCTTTCTTATAAAATGTGTTTTTTATTGAATACTAAGATTGAACTATTGAAGTATCTATAGATATACCATTAACAGAGCGTTATGATAAGTCCTTTTATGTATACATAAATATGTAGACATCTTTTCTTTTTTAAATGATGGTTGGCAGTCGAGCAAAATGTAATATCTTCATTCATAATTAAATTATATATTTTGTCATAATTTAACAGCACGAATTCATTTGTTATACCTATTTTGAGATTTAAATATATAATATCAATTTTATTCGTCTATTTGCCCAATTTTCGTGTTTTTGGATAATACATTTTTAAAGAGACGTATTTAATGATTATTAAATGTGCACATAGAACTGAATTATGGGGTAATGTTAAGAAAATAATAAGTTAACGATATTTTTTCATGATAATATTTTTTACATAGGTTTGCCGGCGTGTTGTATAGGCAATTTTGGTATAGCTACGTGTAGGTGGCTTTTGAACAATAACTCGCTCCGTTATTATTAAATAATTTTAATATGGGAATATTTTGTGGTGATTATGTCATAATCGCAGATTTTAAACAGTGTGAGTTGAAGCGACGGTTTTATAGTAAAATCACTAATATAACTTAGCATCAGATTTTAGAGATTTATCGAAGACATTAATTTATTGTAAAATTAAGATTAAATGGTGCAAGGTTTTTTTTTATTTTTAAAATACGTTCTCGTTATTTTATTTTCGGTTGATTTTATAAATCACTTACATTTTTAAATTATATATATGGCATGTGTTACTACTATATTACGGCCGTAATGGTCAATGTGAACCGTGAATAAAAGAATTAACGATTATACTATTATTACCTATTTAAATATAGAAAATTTAAACAGTATGATTTTCCAAGACAGATGTATTTATTCACATTCTAGTTTTTGGAATTTGTAAGTTTACTTAAAATCTATTTTTTAAATATTTTTTTTTGGAATTTAAGGACATAGCGATCAAACTGTAATTTAATTTATGTTTTATTTTAATTTTATAAACCTGTTGTTATTAACTATAATTAGTTTTAAATTACTTTTGTTGATTAATATCCATACTAAATGGGAAACCTGTGAATATCTACCTAGGTCTGAATAAGTACGCCCTTATCTGGTTATGTTTGGCCAACGGTTGACGTGTTAAACCGTCAAAAATAGTTGTATCAACTATCAAGACTCATTTTGCACGGAATTTCGTCGCAGTACCATAACACTTCACACAATTGCAAAACTGCGATGCGAATACAGTTTGGTGGAGAGCCGTTGAGAATCGGACTGCACGACGGACGCTGAGTAACAGTCGGTGGTCACCGCGGTTTTCCTTTAAATGTATGTTCACATCTCAAACCGTTGTGTTATGTTCCATATAGTATTCATTTCGTGAGTAACAAAATAACGGTAACAAGTAACCCATACCGTTTGAATAATATATTTATAGTTTCTGAGATTCTTGAGAGTCTAATAGTCTATTGTTTAGACTGACCGATGGTCAGCGATGGAAAATATCGTGGTTACCTGTTTGGGAACATCGCGAAAACCGCAATATGTCTCGACTGCTGTATAAAGTCGGCGACTGTAGAGGTCCACATTATAACACACTCTATATTGACTAGAGTATAACTGTGATGTTATTCTGGTTGGTAGGTTTGTTGGTTGGTTGAGTTGCCAGCTTCCAGAGAATTACTAGACAACTGAGTTGAGGGTGGAGCGTCAAGGTATTTGCGAGTCCAAATATACTAAAACAGTACGTAAATTAAAAACTAAACAAAAAAACTCACTCAACATTTCTATCACATATGTGACTGCCTCAATTGATTTTAAAAGCACAAATACAGTTTTTTTTAAATTTTGTTGTCTCCGAGTGGACCGGGCTTAAGGTTCATATCATACGTCATCTATGATATTCATGTTATCTAAAACTAACTGAATTCATACATTATCACAATAAAAAGTATATAAAATAATTAAATTTAATAGTTATATCTTTTAAATAAAATTGTCAGATCCAATGTAAATCTTGATAAAATAGTAAATTGTCTTATTCGCGGTCCGTCAATTTTTACATATATCATGCATATTGCATAACATAGAAATCAATAAATGTGTGATTTAAGTGTAAAGCATAAACTTAAGTGGTGATGAGCGTATCTAAAAACTCAAAAGGTAAATGTGTTTGAAAAAAGAATTATTATCGGAACCTTGAAAGAGTCCCTTTGTTTAAAAAAATAAACATGCAGTAATTGTGCAGTCCCTAATGTATAAACGATAATAATTACCAAAAGCCAATGTCTTATAAATTATTATACACTATATAATATAATATAGGTGTTACTAAATTAGCATACGTAAATTTTATCTTCGAAATCAAAATTTTAGTAAATTACTTTTATACTAAACGTTTACATCTACAACAGCGTGTTTACATGCATAATTGCATAATGTAATAAATTATATCAATATTAAAATACACGAAAAACCATTTGAGAGTGAGCATGGATAATATAATAAGTACTTTTATAGTATTTATTTTTAAATATTTGTATTAAAAACTTGATTAAATCGCACATAATAGGTAATTAGGTTTAAATGATATTGTATTTCAATTTTTATCATTTTTATTATTTATAAAATATAATAATAGAATTTTTCTTCATAATTTAATTAAAAACTCAATACGTTTACTGTTTTCAATTCACGTATCCTGTAACACAGGGACAGGGTGTTAAACGTCAAAAACACCTCCGGGCCACTATTCGCATGTATTTTCTGGGCTAAAATTACCCCTGTAAGGACTCGGGTCCTTTTGTGACTTAGCTCAAGTCTTATTGCATTAGTCATATTACAAAACAGCTAGATAAGTTATTATAGTCGAAATCATAATTATTAATTTATAATATAATATATTAATCTATATAAAACAAAAATATAGATATAAATATATAATAGCTACATTAAATTAAAAATATAGTTATTGAATGTTGATATTATAATATCTCACAGCGGCTCCGTTTATAAACAATATAGGTACAATTGTGGTTTATTTATATTTTAGTTTTCATTGTAGTTTTTTCTATATGTTATTTATAATTATTTATTCATATAAAACCAATAACATGCATTTTTATATAGCACGATTTTTCCGAATATGGAATCTTTTATTGTATTTGTGTCGTCGACTTAAGACGTAATGTTTGAGTATTCATGACTTGGTCTTGGTTTCAAAAAAATGTATGGGTCTCCTTAATTGACTTTTCCCCTTAGGCGAGAAATGGACAGTCCATTGCTGCTGTAACATATAAACAATACCTATATATAGTAGATGTTGTATGTATTATTTCCAGTATTTGGAAGGAACGAGTTCCAAAAGGAACGAATTCCATTTTATGAAAAAAGAACGAGAAAATTAACGAGTTCTTTTTTTTCAAAGAAAATAATAACATTTTTCATTCTTTTCGAGTTAAAATATACACAGATATGTAAATAATTTTAATTTAAGTTTTTTTTCTTAGTGTGCATATAGGCAACTAGTGATCGTTATCAAGTATCGAAGTTAATCGCATGATATAATATTAATTTATACCGTTTAAAAAATAATAAAACAAACAAAGAAAACAAAGAAAACTATATTCAATTTTATATTCTAAAAATTAAATAGTAAATTATAAATGTACTTGTGGGTATGTACCTATAAGTATAATCAAAAAGTTAAGTACCTAAGTATAAATATGAAAAAAAAAAACATTGATGATTGAATAAGAATTTTTTTTTACTTGGAACTAAAAAAGGAACGACAAAAGAAAGAACTCTTTTTTTTTAAAGAACGATTAACGAAACGAATTCACTTTTATAAAGAACTTGCCAAACACTGAATTTATTTTATAGATACAAATATAGAGCCTATTATTTTATACAATAAAGTATATACAATTTCACGTTAACATTAATTCTTACATACATGTGACTTAATTGGATTATAGAACCCATTCTATAAATAATAAATACTACAAACTGATGTTCCGTAGATAATTTGTCACATATAAAATATATATAAATATAATGCATCAAAATATTTTGAAATTGAATGAATTGTTATGCTAGAACTCATTGATATTCAATGACATTTTAATCCTCGTCTAGATAATTTATTCGTTTTAACGAAGGCTAATACATTTCAATGAAAAAATGATATTACAATGAATGATCAATATCACTAGAAGATCAATATATTGTAATTTACGAGACATGTTGATTCATTTGGAGAACTTTTGATATTTTAATCGATTATTTTTTAATATAAAAATAATTCCCTTTGGTTTTGGTGAAAATGGGTATAGAAGTTATTGTCTCTATATTTTCTCCCACGTTTAAAACACATACGTAGTAATAAGCAGAACAATTAATTATTAGGAAATAACCAATATAATAACTATAAAACAGGTGTCTTATACATAATATAAAACAAAAATTAAAATGTCATTAAATACATACTTTTCATAAAAATATATATATATAAATTTAATGGAAAAATAAGCTTATATAATTATAATTAGATATCTATATGTATTTTGTATGTTATATTGCAGTTGTTGTCAAAACCAAATGTACAACTAATAATTGTTAAAAGTAAATTATAATTTTATGTTTTCAATAACTAAAAATTGAAATGATTTATTATGAATTTAATATCCCTGAGACTATCTGGAAATTGTAGGCTGTACATAACAATAGTTTCTGTACTTTGGGCAGTCAATGATTAAATTATGTTCTGATATAAGAATATTGGATACATCATAGATAATCATGAGTGTAATTTTTTGTTCAAAATACTTAGTAAATCTAATTCTTAATTTAATTAGGTTTGTAATTTTTCTATTTGATTGGTTAGGCTATCATTAGATATTTATTTTTTGCTGACCTTATAATTTATTAAATGTATTTAATAGTTTTACCAATGCATTACACATTTTGTATTAATGAGATTTATTTGGTATGTTTGGAATTATATTTTTTTATGATGTTAGTTTATTATTATAATATAATATATAATATCTGTTAGTCACTGCATGTTATTGTAGTAATGTTGTCTGAGTTTACATCTTTCGTTATTAACGTTAAAAAAATTGTTACATAGAAACAACAGTAAATTCAGGGATGACTTTGTCTGGGAAACTTCAAATCAAAATAGCATTATCAAAAACCATAAATCTGTACATAACTCTTCTAATAATCTTTTTATAAAGTAAAAATATTCATACACGATGTGTTTACAAGTAGGTAAAATAAGAATAAAATTTAATAGTATAGAATTTACTTTGTTGGACTTAATTTATGATATTTATATTGTGATACATGTATATTGTATACTATTAATGAGTTTAAAAAGATATTACATGTCAATGAAACATTTTATTCAAATAAATTGTGTTCTTTTGTTACTTGAAAATATTATTTCATTTTTTATAAAAAGATTTGGAGAAATCAAAAGCTTACAAACGTTAAATATTTTGTGTGAGCAACAAATTGACGGTCAAAGATTGTGTTATATCTCTATAATGTGTATTGTGTAAACTGTACAATTAAGTTTTGAGGGGGGTATTCCTTTTCGGTTATAGCGTGATTACCGAGAGAAAAATTGTAGATCCACTGTGAACATATAAATATATACTGTCTACTTGAGTATGTTTTAATACCTCTAATATATAAATAAATAACTACAATTTGTTTGTTTTTAATTATTATATATGTCGATGATTTTAATCTGCGAGTAGGTATATAGCAAATACAAACTATTGGTAGAGAATGAATTAAAAATCACTACTTGATGCCTGTCAATTTTTTTCAGGATAAACAGTTGAAAATACATTACAGTAATTCTTGATAAATTTGGACGGCAGTACTTATTTAGAAATGGATTTTTTTTTTAAATTAAATAATTTCAAATTTTTATCGACTTTAACTGATGAGGGAAATCTGCCAATTTAGTATAGAAACATTATTGAATATAAACTTTCATCGTTGTTATAAAGGTAGGAATGTTTAAAAGTTAAAAACTATAGTTTTTATTGAATTTAAAATATAAATATAATACCTGTACCACATAGTTAAAGGAATAGTTAAGAAACAAAATAATTGAGTACTTACTATTGTTCACTGAACTTATATAGGCTAGATATTATATTATATTATAGCTAAGTAATGCAAACACGTAGATTTTGTATACCAGATAAAATTGAAACTTAAGTGTTCATATAAAATAGGTAATAACATCAAGTGGTGTTTTATCGTGCTTTAAAGTGACTGAACTCTAAAATGTTATGGTTGAAATGTATAAAAAAAATTGTTACAACACTGCTTCACAATAAAATAACTTGTTGTACACAATTATATTTTACAGCATAAATATACGAACCCGTAATTTGTAAATGTATTAACTTGTAATATATGTGACCTTAATACACTACTTAATTACAGTACTTAAACTGTCAATGCATTTTGTAGTTAGAAAAATGCATTAATTCATTGATCACAGTTAATTACAACTTAAAACAAGATAAGAAATATAATAAATATTAATAAAAGGTATTATTAATAGCCAATAGGATATGAAGCCATTTATACAGGAATTTGTAATTTTCTAAGTATATTATTTAAGATTCTTTCTATTTATGTTGATAAATATTGTGTGCTCGGCCACCGGTCGATCAAAAAGTTTTTCATAGTTAAAAGTTTATACAATTTTCAATTTGATGAACTAAAACTTTAACATTTAATATCGTATAAGATTCCAAGATTCCTCCTATATTTTTCTTCAAGAGACCTAAAAAATCTTAAAATCGATATATTTCCAATTTTTTTTTACAGAATTTAAAATTTAAAATTTTTACGTTTGGATATTAAGTTGGATATTCAAACGAACAGTAATGATTTTAGTTAATTTAGTTTACCATACAAAACGGAATTTTCGAAATATTTAGATTAATTATAATTTATATATGCTATTTTTACCAGGAACCCATTTTACTTCATAAGACCATTCTATAAGGTACGTTACTCTTAATATTTAATAACGGTATTTTTATAGGCCCATAACAACTACTAATATTATTTTAAATAATATTAAAATAATTATTATTACATAATATATGTGATTTTTTTAGCAAAAGTTAGCTTAGCCTGCCGTATGGCAAATAGGAAAAAAAATTGATAAGCTATATTATAATATATGTATTTATAAATTATTGAGCTACTAGACCGTCTCTGCTCAGTATCGTTTTTCACCGTAGGGGTATAATGATTTATCATTGAATTCAAATTTAACACATCCATTACAGTTTACAGTTACTTAATGAATGGAGTGGAACAATTAACAACTTCTATATAGCAGAGCAACTTCCTCGGTTTGTTTTCTATTATATGAGCTTACTCCTATAAATGTTAAATAATTTTATTTAATCAACTGTTAATCCAATATATGATTATTTAAAATAAATAAAAATGTTTAGCTGCCATTAAGTCATTTGAAGTTATAATAAATGACGAGGAGATGGAATAAAAATAAAAATATTACGATTCGTGTTAAATAAAAAAATATAATATAAGTTGTTCAAAAATAACAACAAATTACAAATATTTACCTACAGAATATTTGTCGATTAACTGGCTGTATAATAATGGATATTTATACTTATATATTAATTTTTTTATTTAGAACTCTGTACAACTATTATAGTTCGACAATTACACTTAATACAGGTGGTGTATATAAAATCTAGTAAATTAACTGTGGTTGATTATATATAGTTAATAGTTATATAATGAAAAATAATAATTATAATATTTAAAATATAGAGCAAAAAGGTAGCAAGACTTTAACAATATTATGATAATATTAACAGAAGAAAGAAAGAAAGAAGTTTGTTTTTATGACATAAATAAGAATACATTATCGATTTGAGTTAGAGAGTGGATAACGAAACCGGTTGTAGACGATTTAATACAGAGGTTAACAATAGAATTAATGGGTTGATCAATGTTTTAAAGTCTCCAAGGAACTTGTTTATATGATATTTATATTATTATACCTTTATAGGTACATCGTACATATTATATTTATATTAGACTACACGTATCATATTATTTATATTCTATACAAATGTTGACCACAATTGACTAATATTACTAGTTCAGTTAAACTTGTGCGAATTGTAGCTAGACACGCAACTTTCATGATAACTATAAGCGTACTATATTATAGAAATAATTGTTAAAGATTTAAATTAATTATTTAGCATAGATCTATGGTGCTTAAAATATTTTAATCACTGTACCATAATACTTTCAAAGTTATAATACGATTATGGATGAGATTTTGATACCTAAAAAGTTATTATTAGTTATAACTTACAAATTGGAAAATATTCTCGTTATAAATTATGGTTCTTTATTGATTTTTTTTTTATTATTTTAGGTCAAAATACTATATTAAACATACCAATACGTGACATTGTTATCACTTTTCAAACTAAAATATATAGGGCATAGGTATGGCTCGTTGTTGACACTCTCTAATTACAGTAGGTAATATAATATCTTAATATCTATATGTCATAAGATATCATTTTAAAAGTAGAATATCGAACCATGTTTAAATTCAACTGAAAATAATGGACTTCTAAATTTTTTCTATTCCTAGTTTGTTTATTTCTATAAATTATATAAAACGTACAAAGACCTTTTAGCAATGAGCTCTAAATGTCTAATGTTATGAAGGTACTTTGGTCTTTAGACTAAGGTTTATCTTATAATTAGTTATGTTTGTTGTAAGAAAATTTTTGTAAGGAACTGCTTTAATAATACATTTAAAGTATATAAAAAAAAGTTTAACAACAAATATTAATCAATTGATTTTAAATTTGAAAAGTCTATCAAACATTAAAAATGTAATAGTAAGTTTCTCATAAGTTTTTAACACTTGAATTTGAGAGTACATCTACAATAATTTTTGATGAGCTTTTAAGTAAGAATTATACAAAATTCTTAAGAATCACGAAAGTGTTCAAATTGTGTAGTAGTTAATTAAAGATTCGTACTAACTACCACCGCGGGCACAAGCGTGCTAATCGCGATCGATTATTACCAATGGCGAAGTAATCGCACACGAACCATTTTACATTATAACGTAACTTACTTACAACGCTTAACGAGACCGCCAAAAATGACGCTGCCTCGACCACCACATACAACTGAATCAAAACGGCATTTGTTCCTCGCACTTCTCGACAAGATCGAAAAACAAATCAAATCATTTAGTTCACGAAATCGCTACTTGACACTATCCAAGGCAGACATCGAGACTGAAACCAAGTTATTGATAGGTATTAATAAAATAGTTGGGTATGAGCAACTACCTCGAACAGAAGTAGCACCTAAGCGTCCTAAGCCCTACCTATAACACCAACGATCTATGTAAAGAACGCCACAAATTTTTAATAACAATTTTCCATTTAAGTCCACATCATCTCATTCTTAATAGTCCGGCCTAAAAACCAAATAACCTACAACATAGTAATGGATTACTTAAACGACATCAATGCAGACTTTCACTCCTTTCGACCCCCAATACATGGTAATTAAAAATCTCGATCGCTCTACAACCCTAACCGATATTTCAGATGTCCTGGCTAAATTAGGACATTCGGACACGCACGTAATTATAATATCAAAAAGAATCATCACCCTTTACCATTGTTTCACGCTGAACTGGCTATTAATAAAAATAAGCGAGAAATCTTTAGGATTAATATACTGTTCCGCTCTGCCATGGAGATCGAAAAAGCACACTCAAATCATTTGAGTCAAATGAAATAGTCCGCCAATATGACCATACCCAACAGCCTAGGTGGTTTAAATGGAGCAAAGGTCATTTAGCTGATAAGTACATCAAGGATCGTAGCCTCCCGGCTAGATGTGCTATATGTCCTGGTGAACTTACATCATTAGCATCATACAAAAGCTATATATTATACGAAAATTGACAGAATCCAAAATTAAAACTTCAAACTCCATAAGTCGTCACTTATCGACTTATCCAATATAACCTCGTCCGGTTCATCATAGCCAGCATAGAAGCCGCTCAGCCAACATCCAATACTTCCGATTCAATATCAAGAATTTTGAACAAATTCAAAACCTTATTAAACTCATAATCTCTACTTGTCGTTCTTTAAAACAAACTCACAACAAATTTCCCATAATAGTGATTAATTTAAAAATCAAATTTCTTATCCACAAACCTCATTACAACTATCATTATTAACATTTACTCTCCCTGAAATATTGTATTTTTGATATTGCATTGTAAACATTAGTATTATTTCAATTAATTATATAAATGGCATGCCCTATATTATATTAAATGTTATTAAACTTGTAAAAACATTATTTATTTGCTGAAACATTTTAAATTAAATAAATATATATATATATATATGAAAAAAAAATGATTATACAAGTCTAAAACGATTTATAAAAATAAAATTGAGTGTAATTTCATTTTATGAGTGTGAAGTTCATTTGGAAGATTTCCCGTCAACGATTTTTGTGGAGTAAGAAGTTAATCAATGGTAGAAATATGAAGCATTCCATTATTATTACTTAAGTTATAATTTTCTATATTTTACTTTTCAAAATAAGATAAGACTAATTTTAAGTTATCGATAGGTATTAAAGTTTTGAAGTTTTGATATTAATATTTGTTTTAAAGTGTTGATAACAATTTTTTAGGATTGGTCAATAACCCTTAAAAATATAATAATAGTTTCCTCATAAGTACAGTTCTTACTAAATCCCGAAAAAAATCCCCCCAAAAAAAATTAGTGTAGTTTTTTTATGGATATTTAGAGTTCAAATGTTGACAAAATTAAATATTTAAACAAAGAATAATGAATATTTTGTTGTAATTCAAAAATATTTGTGATTACTTGAAACGTTTAGCTTTTAGGCATATTGTTATGTTTTATTATATACAATGACATTTAAAAAATATATAGATTCATTTTAAGTCAATTTAACGTATAACACCTATCGTATTTAGTAAATTAAATATATAAATAAAAATATAAAATGAAATAAATTAGTGCAATTATAGCAATATGAATGTGTACAAAAATATACTCATCTATTACCTAATACAGGCCATATACTTAATACTCACTATACCATTCTTCTTTAGAAAAATTTCGTTTATTCATAATACACATATAAACAAAAAAAATGGCATCCCAGTCCTACAGTTAGTAAATTAATCAATGAATTAATATGTTGTTGTAGTAATAATCAATTAACAATATTTGGCGTATGTCGATAATTGTTGCACCTGTAATTGGTGAATAAATAACGTTTCTTTGAAGTTTTTTAATGTATAAAATCTACTTTTACTTATTTCACTATAAAATGAACATCATTTCGCACAATTATGAGGACTTGAGTTTTACGTAGTCCAGTTATTATTATTCTAAAGGCAACACTACGTGATATAGTAAATATTGTCAAATTAACTTTTATTATAGTTTGTTCATCAAATTGAGGTTGTCTATAGTGTAATTTATATTTTAACATGTATAATATAGGTTAATATAGTTATACGTGTTTTTAACACAAATATGCAATTAGATTACATTTTTTATGAATCAAAACATAGCTTTGGTCGACCCGAGGGAAATTACAGACAAACGTTACTGTATTCATGCAGATAGGCCGTTGTGCATATTATGAAAGTTTATGAAATAAGAAAATATTCACTTATCAGATATGCTGAAGCTAGACAGTCTTTTAAATCATTTTTAATAAGAAACATATTTTTAAATAATTTTGAATTACTATAAGTATACTTCTATTTCTTGTGGAGACAAAAATTAATTTTACAGATTCTATTCGAACTATTTGATGAAGTTTCATTGATTGAAAAAATTTGGTTTTTATTTTATACAGGGTGATCCAACAGGTATGCTCACCCCCTTTTTTCTTTAATAATGAAGTTTTTCAAAATCTGATTTTTGGAATCTTTAATGTTCTAGGTTAGGCCCACTTTTTTTCTTTAAATTATTTAGTGGCTAATTTTTTTAAGAATTTTAATGTAACGAAATCAAAATTTGAACTTGTGGTTTCCTAGTTATTGGACAATTTGTACTAAGGATAATAGTCAATAATAGGGATATGCTTATACAGTTTTACACATGGAATAAGAAAAATAACCAAATAAATCAAGAAGAATTTTACTTGCTATTTACCTAAGTGTTAGACTAAATAAATATAAAATGACGTATTATTTTATATTATGTATATATACTATAGATAACAACGTATACTGCAGTATAATCATATGCTTCTTCCCTATTATAAACTATATTATCCTTAGCACAAAATGTGTAATAACTAGAAAACTACTCGTTCGAATTTTGATTTCAGTATAACAAAATTCTCAACAAAATTGTCCACTAAATAATTTACAGTGAAACAGTGGGGTTTCCATTTGAAAAACAAAAGTTTGTATCGCCACAGGAGTACAGGACACTCCTTAAGTGGTACAAAAAATCTCAAGACTATGAAAATATGATCTTTGAATATATTTAAAGATTCCAAATATCGGATTTTGAAAAACTTCATTATTAAAGAAAAAAAGGGGTGAGCATACTTGTTGTATCACCCTGTGTAATGATACGCCATACGTGTTGGCTTTAGTTAAAATCAATTACACATGTGTTCATCATATTTTAGTAATTCAATATAAAATCAACATTACTTTTATGTCATACGTGTGTGCATATTACAGTTATAAATATATATTATTAATAATGAAAAACCTTTTTTTTTTACCTAAATAATTTCTTATTATACCTAAAATAATAATAAAATATCTTAATAGTAGAGAATAATGAAAATTAATTTCCTGACTATACGCTGAAGCATTATATTACGTGAAGAAGACCATGTTTTTATTTGAAAGTTCAGTACCATCACAGTTGTAATTTAAATATCTGAGTGATTTGTGACAAGAATAAAATTACAAAGTATACAAAAAAGAATTAAACTTTCGTTATTATAATAGTTATGGTTATTATTAACTATTTTAATGTAAAAATGGTACTTACAATAATCACAAAAAAAACATGTTAATTATATTTACGTATTAACTAATATCTGTACTCTATTTGGAAACACTTTTCAGGTGATGACATTTTTTTTTTTTAGTGTTCTTACGTTACATTGTGATTGATTTTTAATTCTATTTAGAACAACATAACATTAATGTGGTTAATTATATTATATTCAATAATATAGGTCATAGAAGTTTATATTGTCAATTATAAATTTAAAAAAAAATAACTAACTTGAAATGTTTAAACAAAATATATGTTGCCCGAATGCTGGAAATGTTTAATTTAAGTATATTTTGTTTCCATGGTATACTGCATTTAGTAATCATTAAAAATGTAAGAATGTTGACTTACACTTTAATATGTTTGTGACGATTTTGACATTTATAAAAAATTACTATGGAGTTGTATATATTCCTTTTCGAAAGTACTAAAAATGATCCTTATAATGTGTCCCCTTTCAAACATCATTTCATCCCATGATTGATTAAATAAATTAGAAACCTAGAGAGGGTAGATATTATCTATCTGTTTCGGATAATCTCGGACAAAACAAATAAAAGAAAAAATTATCAATGGAAAACCAATAAATCTAAATTTAATCCTTTAATGAATTCGTGGATTTTAAAGACTAGTTAATTGTAGTACTTTAATGTTGTAGAACAAGTTTGATTTACCTTAATTACTTTGAAAATGTTGACATGATTTTATTTTGAATTGCAATTTTGCTAGGTTAGCATCATGACCAATTCATTTTAACAATGATAGAAGCTGCATTTTATCGCTAATTTATTAATTGCTACAGAATGTATTTATATTAATATTCAGGTATTAATACTTTTTAAATTTCCGATATTGAAAAAATTCTTTTTTTTCGATGATCCTTTTTAATGGTGTAGACATTTTACCAACCCAAAAATATTAAGCAAGGTCACGTCATATAATATTATTGTGGGGGATGAGGTGACAGAGTGGTCTGATGCGTCCGCTGCGACGCAGCCGGTCGCGGTTCGATCCTCGGCAACCGGGCGGCATTTTTCTCCGGACAAGTCGCGGTGACCGGAGAACAAGTGCTGCCATCCCCCACCCCCGGGGCATGGCAGAAACCTACGGGTGCCCCATTCGAAATTCTGCCAAAAACAAACACACACGTGTTTACCCCTACCGTCCCAAAACCTACAATACAAATCCTACTACAGCTAAGGGCCTCAGTTGCCGAAGCTTAAGATCAATAAAAAAAAAATATTATTGTATTATTACATCAATATAAATTAATATTATTAAGATTCATATAGTTTGTTGTAATATCAAAGTTTTGTTTCATTAACTTAATATTATTACGTCATATTATTCACTGATAATTAAAAATAACTAAGAAATCACAAATAAAAATAAAATACAAACAAATTAAATTAAAATCTAATAACATAATTTTCTTAATAACGTTTACAAATTCAAATTTAAAAACAAACTTTTAACTATTTTAGTGCATTTCGATATTGAAAAAAAATTAAAAAATAATAAATAAAATAAATATTTCATAAAGTGAAGAAAAAAAAAATAGTAGTTAATACAATATTATTACCCCTTGTGCTAGCTATTTAAATTATTTTCCTATAATATTTTAGTTTTTAACCATTGTTTCTAGGCATCGAATATACAGTGATATATTTATATCGATTTCTGTTTTCACATTTTCGACTAGTTAAAATTTGAACATTATATTTAAGACTGAATTATTTAATATTTCATAAATATCAAAATATTAATTTAAATTTAAATAAGTGATGGAAATAATGGTTAAATTAATAATTAAGATATGCATAAAAACTAAAAAGAACCAATTGAATTCAAATCTAACAACAAAAAAAATATTTTCAGTTATTGGCATCATTTTGAGAATGACATATATTATAATACGTATTTCATATTAAAGTAATATTTAAGTACCTATAAAGCAATATGCATTTAGAAATCACCAACTCTACACAAAGACTGAGAATCGTATTGAAAATCCATCCTCAGTAAAATGCCTATTGAAATTGTTTTTTTCTTAGAACTTAGTAAGTACTTCAATTCTTTTACAGAAAAATGTTCTCAAAATAATTACATTTACCTTTATGACTATACTTCAAAATATACATTTTTAAAGATCATTTTAAAGCTTTGATAACGGAAAATGATGTTTAAGTGAACTCTAATGTTCAAACTTTAAACTCTCTAGTTACATTTTATTCTCGCACTTGGCTGTAAGTTCAATTTTCTTTTGATCTTTCCACTTATATTTGACGTAATATGTTTGATATCTATACTTCAATTATCATTTCGGAGTTCCGAATTTACGATAAGATTTTTCCACTGTCACTGTGATGGCAACTATATTATGTTTGCAGAGAATTGTGGTTTAACATTACTATTGTCCATTTCCATTGTTTAGTTATATTTTTTCTTTGTTACTATTTTGTTTTATTGTATTATATGAATTTTTAAAATTTAAAACAGCCAAGAAGATTTTGCATTAAAATAGTTTAACTTCCTAATATATATCACTATAGATCAGGGGTCTTGAACCTTTTCGTAAGAAAGAGCCATTTTTTCGAAAAATTACAAAACCATGATGTCCAGGGAGCAGCACAGGTTTGAACAAACTTTATTTTACTATTTTAGTTGTAGTTGTTAGTATAGACAATATATTATAGAATATTAGAATAAAGACAGTATTGCTATTACATTGAAAAATTGGTAGGCATTGAAAACATAATGATACGTCTTACATTCAGAAAATATAGAAAAACTTTGTTTCATTTATTTATTATTATTATTACTATTGTTTATACAAATATAATATTATTTAATTAAATACAATAACACACAAAAAAAACGTACCTACTTAATATTAGTGGGCATTTTCCAAAGAGCCACGTGTAGCTCCGGAGCCGCAGGTTCCCGACCCTTATAGATAGTTTGGAAAAATTAAGGAAAATTTAAACAATACCTAACCTTATTTGGTTAAAAAATATGACTATAATACATTGACAATGGTGATTTAAAAAATATTTTTAGTATATAACACCTTCCTTAGTATTCCAGCTTATCTTCAGTTATCAGACTTTTTAGTTTTTTCAATGGAGCTATGAGCTATGATTTTACAATAATTTAAATTAAATTCTCGATTCCGTAATTTTCTGTAATTGAAAAACGAATAACCGAAGATAGGTACTTAAAATATTCATAAAATATTAATTATTACCTATATCAACATTTTATAGACATGATATTATTTCAAAAATACTTTGACTGTTTTCGAATTTTGCTTATAATACTCATTGAATTTGTCTACGATTTATGTTGATAGAATCAATTTTTTACAAAAAAATAGGGTTTATATAATCCGCTATTTGATATAGAAGAGCTTAATAGTCGACCTCATATCATAATATTAAGTTTTGACAATATAACGAATCTAATAGTAGTGAGCTAAACTGACTAAATGTAACGCTAATATCGGTAAGAATTTCACGTCCATGAGAACTGTATGAAATTCAAAAATCTTGGTGAAAAAAAAAAGTTATTCGATTTTTAGGAGAATACTAGTAGTGTAAAATTTTCTAATTATTGTATGTTTATGATATGAAATATTTGTAATATGCATCTTATACGTCATCGAAAGCACTGTTGAAAAATTCCATATCACTATGTGTAAATATTATCTACAAGTGATAACAAACACTGCAATGTACCAACCATTTTTTTTTAGTATTAATAATTTTGATTCTAAGAAAATGTGGAATATTTTTTGTTGAGTTCAGTTGGCTTATATTAATATTTATTGTAAATTTTTTTTTCGGATGTTCATCGTCGTGACTCTTGTTTCAAAAAATTATTATTATAATTATCGTTTTTATTTTTATATTTTTTTTTCTGTTATCATCGCCATTGATTTATATATAGTATACTTTTTATTTTATTTGGTTTTCAGATTCCATTGATGGAGAATAAAATGAAATGGGATAGATCGAAGAAAAAGAAGTTCCCTGATATTGAAATTGAAATGAGTAATACACATTATAACGGCAATGATGAAAAAATAACGAAAGATGAAACGTCCATACAAATGATTCCATTGTGGTCTACTAAACAGAACATTGATACTCCAAATTTCGGAGTTAAGGAACAAAGTCTCATTATGCAAAGCGGAGATTCTGGGATCGAATCTGTACAGGTAATCACCTCAAATACTTGATACCATATGTTGAAAATATTTTAACAAAACTAGAATAAATTTAATTAAAAAGTGCAGTCAATCGTAGTGTAAACTACGTAAAATAATCTAAAATAGTACTTAAAATAATTGTATGTTATGAGCCCGCATTTTCAGAGGTGTATTAACAACCTCACAAATCTAGTCAAGAGTAATTTTTTGGAAAGTTGCTTGTATTGAATCAGTCTCCCCTTGCATAAGAATATCTGGAAATTAGTTTGATTCAATTTAAATTTGTAGGTCTAGCAATTGATATAGTGGTCGACACGTAAATACACATATGCGTATCTATTATAAGGATGTACCTACAGTGGCAGTGTACAAACCTTCCCACTTACAGTCTTATTGTCTTTCTCTCTCTATCCCTTTCTCTCTATTTACGCACGTTTGTCTCCTTCCAGGTGACTATTTAGAGAGAAAAGAGACTATATCATCGTTCTTGTACAGAAACTACTGCAAAGTTTAACTTATCTTTTGAATCATATAGTTTTAACTGTTGAAAACGAGTAAAGGCTGTTGTCAAACAAACCTAATGGATGTAAACTATAAGAAACAAAAAAATGTTATGTTATAATGTAGTATTTTACTATGTGTTTATTTAGGCAAGTCCAGCCCAAAAGGCGAATAAACCTTGCAGTTCATCCACAATTGATATGTACGACGTTCCGGGTCCATCGACATCAAGACGATTTAGTTCCGTTTATCTGCATCCCGATCGTGCACGTTTCAATTATCCCAGTCCAATTGCTTCTTGTTCTCGAGATCACAATGCAATCGAGGTAGTACATTTTTAGCTTAAAGAACTATTTAGTTAATATAAAAGATCGCAGTAGAATTCTTTCAGCACTTTATAAATAAGTTTTAATCGTCTAAATTTTACCATACCTACATACGAGTATTTCAAAATAGCGATGGTTGTCTGTAGAAACTGGAAATTGATAAATATTTAAGTTATTTGAGTTTTAATATTTAAAAAAATATCAGTATTTGGGTAACAGGAAGAAATATGAATCTCACAAAAAAATCCCAACAGTATGTCATTAGTACGTAAGTATCTATATCATGTTTAATCAAACAATTTAACCTCAATACACACATTTCACTTGCATACAACAGAAAACACTGAAAAAAAATTTTAATCTAAAATAATACGATACTTCTAAAATAATTGTGTATTCTTTGGTACCTAACTACACACACAAATAATATTGATTAAAATATTTCTTTTTATTCATGTGACATTTTTAAATTTATAAAACTTTAAAATTTGTGTAATTTGTTTGATCAGACATAGTTAATACAATATTACAATGTGTAAATTTTTGAAAATAATGTACTTTATAAATCATAGTTCAATATATTATTCGACACTGTCATTTTTTTTAAATAGGTAATCAAGAATAATGAACTATTATATTTCAGTATTTTTTCTTTGAAAAAACAAAGCAAAGTGAAACATGTTTTCTCATTAGAATTAAGGTTAAAGTAAATTTGTACCATCACAAAGTTTTTTAAACTGAATTATAGATTTCAAATTTGCGTGCCTATTCTTACCTATGGTACCTAACTATTATATATATCTAGTTATAAAGAATTTCGCATTAAAATATAGTAGATAAAATAGTAATGTACATTAACAATTCATCTTTTAAATCTGAGTTACAACTGCAGACTTCTGATTTTGTTTATGGGTCTATGCAGAATAATGCAAGTAGTACCTAATAGCTCATAAGTTTTGATAAAATTCGGTTATGGGATCATACAATAGAAAAATATAACTTTCTGATAGTTTGAATATTTCATTGTTGCATTTGTACAATATGTTGTAAAAAAAACACAGATATCAATATCTGTCTCTCTCTATTAGTCTCTCAATATTCCTGAATCAGCTGTATGGTTAATTAAATGAAATTATCACTTATTTATTATTTATAAAAAATTTTCAATCTGTTATCACAAACAAATTGAACAATTTATTTAGGAAAATGGAAAATGGAAATTAGAATTTATTCATAATGTATAATGCCAATGTTAGCTACAAATTTAATTATTTATAGATGTTATGAGTCTAAAGAATATTGAATAACTCGACATATTTTAGTATTTTAGATCAATATTGGGATATTTACGTATATTCTACTTCAAAAACTCATGTTATTTTAGCATGTTTGATCAACAGCATCAATTATTATTCTAATCATGTGTTTTTATATATCTTTTAATCTAAACAACAGTGGTATTTTCTAGAAATATGGGTCATCAACAAACGACATGATTAAAAATATTTAGTCATGCTAAGATCCATTCAATATACATACCTCTACTTATTTAAATAGAACAATTAAAAATTATAATACAATTAAAAAAACAATTATGTTATTATTAAAATAAGAAAACAAAATATCAATGATTATATTATAGTCATTAAACATTGAATGTTCGAAAACAAATTCGATTTTAATTACACTTTTATTTAGACTAAATTCCAGTAACATTTGCTATCATAATAAATTTATCATATCACTTCTAAAAACAAATAAACAACAAAGTATTTTTTTTTTACTGTGAAAATTTCTTTTTTTAATATTATGCAATCTATACGATAAGTAACTATGGTGGTACATTATAAATTGCATCAATAAATTATTTATTTATTAATTTCATAAATCGAAATTCCAGTTACGTTTTTAGAGGAGGATTATAAGAAATATAAAATGAGGCCATATTTTTTATTAAAGGGTTGGTGTCAGAAATTAATTTGAGATGAAAGCTTCTGTAATAAAGTTTGGCAAGGACATTAACAAACATATTTTGTAGATCTCTATGTAGGTTATGTTTGTAACAAATATGACGTCAATAACGTTGACTGACTGACGAGAGACAATTGTTTCGTTACACTTATTCATTATAATTAATAATGTAATATCTTCTTATGTTTAATGAACCATTTATACGTGTATATGTTAAGTACCAGGACGACGATCACATGACTCAAATTTCTTAGCAAGTTGAAATATTATCTGCACAGTTCAAAACATAACGCTCATACATTTATAACATATTGTATAGACACTTATACTCAGCCCAACACTTTCATATTTATCAAATTTACATACTTACTTATAAATATAATAATATATAAACATAAACATTGAGTATGGTAAGTACAATTAATATTTAGGTGTATATTAATACGTTATGTACCTCGTACTTATTCAAAACACATGACATCAAAAATAAATAAATTACAAATAGCTAACTTGTTCTTAATTTTGATTGCAATGTTTCATATTTGTACAGCTTATATGAGACCTAAACATTTAACTAAGTTCATTCTCGTGTTTTTAGTAGTTATATTGCTTAACCTGAAAATCCAAAATTGATAGTTTTTTAAATATAATATTATACATATTATTTAAATTAATTATTTTATACCATCTTGCTTTAGCTTGGTTGATTTTTTAATAGAAACTGCTGAAATAGCTAGAAAATGCTGCGTTAACACAATCTATTTTATCTTTTGAAAATTGTATTATAATATTTTATTACTTGCGCTTTACCACTTCCCCACAGGGCAATTATTTGCTAAATATGTAACTTATACTATAGTTTTTTTTTAAAATTATGTGTTTATTACGAAATACGTACACGGAAATATTTTAAATGAAACCAATCTTGTTATTTATAAACATATTATATATTTAACTACATTTTACAATACAAACGCATCATATAACTAAACCAATGTAATCAAAAGAACTTAATTAATGATTTAGTCGACTTGAAATCTAATAAATAAATTTAAAAATAGAGGAATCACATTTTGTTAAAAATTTGTCAAAGTTGGTTAATTATACATTTGTTTACATAATATAGATCCGAAACCTAGTATAAATCTGCAACTAGTTCAGTAGTTCACTATAATATATTTCATTTTCAACAATTTATTTTGTAGATATTTTATAGTGAGAATCGAGAGAAATTAAAATTAATTAAATATGGCACACAAACGTAAAGAAATGATTAGAAATTGTTTTTATGAAAGTTTTAAAAATTGTATTACGCTTGGTATTTATTCCTTATATATTTTTGACATTTTACATAGCGATTTCATTATTTATTTGAAACACTAGTTAGTATATCTAAGATAAATAATGACTACCGAAAAATGACTAGAATAATCAAAGTATCAAATGTACAATCAAAATAGATATAATCAGAAAATGACTGATAAAACTGGGACATTGACCATTGAAAATGTATTTCTTTAGCGTGCATCAATTTTAACTTTTCAAATTAATTGTTTAAATTGTTTTTGATTTATTCAACCCTGTAATATCGTATATAAGCTGCCCTGTAAACTAATTGTAAACATTTCTTGATAGGTAATTGGATGTCGTGATTCTTAATACTTTCTAATTTGAAATTTATGTAGCATTTATTGCAATTATCGTGTCGTAGCTGTACATTTAAGCAGACAATAAACTATTTTCTTTTTACAAATACAATATGTACAATTATATAAATAATATAATGAGTCTAAAGATTAAGTACAAATGTCAAGTTCATTTAAACACTTTAATACTTTTCAAACACAATTATTATGTAACTTTAGGAATTTAACTTGTTAGGCAAAATAATCGACCAACCGCTTTGAATTGAAAATTGAATGCCTTTCACAGATACCTACCTAATAACAATTAATAATAATATTAAAATTTAAATATAAAAAGTAATAAGAGTAAGTAATAATAAAATGCTATAACAACTAAAATATAAATCTCGAAAATGTATATGAATGCCTGGTTTTATCTACGCACTATCTATGCCTAGTAAAGTTCAAATTTAACTTTTAAGTTGGTTTAAACCTCGAATCCATCTTTTATTTCATTAATAGTTTTTATTTTTAAAATAATGTATTATGATCGTAATTGATTAATTATTGATCAATTTGTAGACTAATAATAGTCTAGAATATCATTAGGTATAAAAAAAAAAGGGGGGTTAAGTATGTCGCTCTTCTGAACATAAGACGTCTAAGAGGTCACTGTAATGGAGGGTATTAAATTTGAACTCAATGATATCAAACCATTGCATACGAAAAACGATTCTGAGCGGAGACGGTAGGGTCAGTGTAGAATATTTTATATTGTTATTACTTATTATTAATATGGTAGCCCGTAAGTTGAATTAATATTATTCTTAAATTATCAGTGATGCCGAAGAAATATTTTAAATATACTAATATAAACTGGGTTGTTTTGAAACCGAATTACAAAAAAATGATGAACGTTATTCTTTGTGTTAATATGCAATTTCGTCCAAATTTGAATTTAAAATATCTGTAAAAAAAAATACTGTCTTCATATATTTTTTAGATTTCTTAGTTATGGAAAAAACTATTTAAGTGGAAGCTTGTTTTAAATTTTTAATCCTTAGCTGTAAAAATTGAAAATTGTTTACATTTTTAGTTACAAAATCATTTTCAATTTTCAATTTCATAAATATTGTCAAAATGTGAACTTTGAATACCTATAAAAAAAAAATCGTGCCTATGTATTCTTAATATTTTTCAACTGCTATTGTAACAAATTATTAAGAGTTTTGTATTAAACTTTTATGCTTTTTGACCAAACCAATAAAATTTTATTGACATTTATAGAAAAAAAAAATTTTAATTTAAAATGTCCATCAACAACTTAAAACGAGTCAAAATATTTTGGCAGTTTTATCAAGTATATGAATTGATGAAATAAACATTTGGTGTAAATTTCAAGTGTCTACAGTAATTCGTTTTGAATTGCTAACAAATAAAAAAATCGCAACTTGAGAAATCGAGTGAACATCCAATGTTGTAAAAATTTCAACTTTAAACGCTCATAAAAATTTAATTTGACTTTCCGGTAAAAACTTTCTGTTTTTTTTTTTTGATAAAGGAATTGAAAGGAATTTTGTATTAAATTTTTAAATCTCAGATACAAAAAAAAATGTTATGAATTTCTAACTAAATATAATTTGCTAATTTTCATGATTTTTAAGAATTTTGTCAAAATTCTAAATTTATACGCTCATAAGAAATAATTTTGGATTTACGCTCAATTTTTTTTTAAATTTTCACTAACAACAACATACAAGGAACCTTGTACTATATTTGCATTTGCAAGTTTTTTGACCAAGCGAAAAGTTTTTTATCGACTTAAGTTTAAAAAAAACAAATTACTATCGACAATTCCATATGCCTATAAATAGTTCAACACAAATCAAAATATTTTGAAAATTGTATGGTGTATGAAAAATGCTTACACAAATATTCAGTATAAATGTCATATACCTACGGTCATTTTTGTTAATGTTATACTAAAAACCAAAATCGATTTTTTCGAAAAATAGTTTTGCGTAAAAATTCTTGTTTTTCTTGATCCTTTTGAAAACTATTGGGAATTTTAAATTTTGACCTCCTGAATGCATCAACTAGATTCAATATCCTACCAGAAAAGTTGCTGTTGATGAAAGTCGAAGCAATTTTAATTTTAATTGCAAGAAACTGTGATGGCAGACACAAAAAAAAATTTAATTAAAAAAAAAAAATAAATAAATAAATATAAAAACACACATCATTGAAAAATCATTACATTTATCGCTGCACTCAGAATCTAAAAAATGATAATCCCCACCCCCTTCCCCCTCCCCCTAGGAAAAAATCAAACAGCGGATGAGAGTGGTTCTTATGGTGTTTTTGAAGCAATTCTACCTAAAAACTTAGGCACCAGCTTCTAGTAGAAAATAAAATTACAGATAATTGTAACACAACCGCTTCTGTGTTTTGCTAACTATGTTCTTATGTTCTATTGATATATTATGCTTCAATATTTATGTAAATTTATTTATCATTTCCTTTCATTAACATTTAACAAGCTGTTGAATGTAATCTTATAGCGTGCTGTTATGCATTATGTTTAATGTTATATTATGAAGTTTTCGTGGTTGACATCAAATATCGGATATGTCAGATATTAATGTAATGTTTCATAATATATTCGTGTTTTTATGGTTAAATCTACATGTAATTTTTGGTTGTTTGTCTCTACAGAGTGATTATTTTTACAAAGAATCCACTTCTTTCTTTTTAATTGTGTTCAGTTTTTCTGAAATATTTTTTCTTTTATTTCAAAACATTAGACACTTATAAGCAACCCTTACATATTTACCTAATTTTTCATTTCTATAAATTTGTTGGTAAAACAGATAGGGTATACATTTTGATTTTTGATTTCATAATGTAACACAGGATACTTTTATAAAACTCTCGATAGGTAATTGTATGCTTATTAACTACTAAAAAGGTATCAAATATTATCTAATCAATTTTTTTTCAAGAAGTTATGTTTTGAGGATAGATAAAACTTATTTTTACAAAATTAATTACTTATGTAGAATCTTGTTTTAATTTTTTAATAATTAACTATAAAAGTTGAAAATTTGATATATTTATAACTATAAAATCATTTTTAAAGTTTGTGAAAATTAGAATTTTAATGTCTATAAAAAATATCATGCCTCTGTATTTTTAATATTTTTCAGCTACTATTGTAGAAATATATCGGAGGCTTGTAATACGTTTTTAAGCTTTTTGATCCAACGAATACAATTTATCGACAAAAAAAGATAGCAAATAAAACTTTCTTCAACATTTTTTTATGCCTATAAATAATTCAAAAAGAGCTCATTAATTTGAAAATGTTATGGTACATATAAATTGTTCATATAAATTTTTTTTTTTATATTATAGATTTACGTGACAACTAATATAGGTCAACAATTATACATGCTCATATAAATATTAAGTGAAAGTTTCTTCTATAAACAGTTATTTTTTTTTACAGTAACACTGAAAAACAAATTTTTCAAAAACTGGTTTTGTTTACACAAAATCTGAGCTTTTCCTTAATTGTTTGTTTATTTTTCCTATTGCTTTCATAAACTATAAGGAATTTTTTACGTTTGACCCACAAAGTACCAATAAGATTTTACTATCCTACCAGAAAAAATGCTGTTGAAGAGAATCAAAGTATTTGTACTGTCCCAAAAGAAGATCACAGACTCAAAAAAATTAAAATTAAAGAAAAACACACACATCAATCGATATATTCTATGCTCCGATTAGAATCTAAAATTAAAAATTGCTATGTATTGGTATTAAAAATCAATCTTTAATTTTTAATTCATTAAATTTTGAACAAAATGTAGCATACTACATACTAGATGTTTTTTCACTACATTATACCCCAAATCATATCCGTGATCTCTCAATTTTTCTTGCAGGAAAAAAACTGTTTCGTAGCATGCTACTTTTTTAAAGCAATAACAATTTATATAAAACTGATAAAATGAGTGAAGAAGTTACTCCACTGTTAAAAACTTGTTTTGTTTATGAGTACAAATCTATTTGTTCAGTATTTAATATTCATAATGTCTCAAAATAATATAATTGCTCATTAATAAAATAATATAAATCTTAAATTTAAATTTAAAAAAAAAAAGTTATTACTTTCAGAATAATGAGTTTTCATTGTTAAAAGAATCACTCTGTATCTTATTGCCAATAGATAGAGTCGACTAATTTAGTCATGCCTTTATACTGCACGACCGTACAAATACTGTGTGATCGAAAATATTATTTCACATTTTATGACGAACGCCAAACCCCTGGGATTCAATAACCCATTTTCGGTGTGTCCTCAATCCAGATATTAACCATCAAAAACTTAAGAATTCTATAGCTAATATAAAGTTTAGCCGACGTAAACAATTACAAGACCTCCTATATGGTGTTAATAAACTAAAATTGCTTTTCTGTGTTGGTATAGTTTTCCTAGTTTTATTTTATATCGTATCAGTTTATTGTTAGCAGGTAGCAGGGACCTATAATTTATCTATTCTACTTAAATATTTGTATTTCCCATGAGTGCCCATCACATTTCTCATTGATTATGTGGTTTAGTATTTTACGTACAGTTACTTACTACGAAATTGTTGAGGTTATTAATATTTAATACATGTTCATAACATGTTTTACGTAATCAAATTTACAAGGGCATATTAACATGTTTTATACTTATAGGTCAGTGAGAAATTCCTTCCTCCCCCCAAATATATATCAAATATAAATCGATTAGATTTTCCAAGCAGGGGATTTCAATACATAGGTATACGCATCATCTAGAATTGTCATAATTTGTAAGCTGCCATCAATCTTAATCTTAACTTGATATCCAAATTAGAATTACAATTTCTACGAAATTTTCTATACTGTTTTTGAAAGGAACATAATATTTATAAAATATTTTAAATAGTGAACTAATTTATAACTATGTAAAGTTTTAATTTTAATTGACTTTGACTTTTTTTCATGATATACTAGCTGTCCCGTCACATTGCCCGTGTATTATATAGCTATATAAAAAACCCCTTTTACCCCCTTAGAAATCTAATTTTGAAAAATCGTTTCAAAAAACAAAAATCAATAATAATAATAATTATATTTACTTTTAATTAAAAAATGATTCTATAGTTATAATTATGATTTGTATAGTTAAACACGTTTATCGCATATCGATAAGAAAAGTATATTATTTGTCGATAACGCAATTTGTATAATTGAGCTATTCGGTGTTTTCCACTTTCCATACAACTCTTAACCTGATAAAAATGTTATGTTAGTTTGTAGTTTATAATTTGGGCAACTATTCCTAGGTCATGAATATAGCGGTAGCAGGCGTTGCTACGTACGATCGACAGTATAGACAAATAATTAACTGTCGTAGTGTCGTGTCGAAACAAAGATCTATTATATCATTATAATATATTTTCTAGCTGATCTCTAGCACTTCGTTTCCCTTTTAAAATTCTAACTCTATATGAGACTCGCTTGTGATAGTTTCAGCATTAAATTATCAGGTAGACCATCTACCTGTGGTGGATTGCGAACTCCGCTATATGAATAATACGTTTAAATTTGATTTTATTAAATATTTTGATTTTGTGCGTCTATGTATTTTTAAACCTGATCTACCCGATTAACCAATGGCTACCAAAACATTTAAAAAATACAAAGTTCTACTAAAAAATTAAGAAAGTTGCTCGGAAAATTAGTGATTAATTAAAATAAACATGCAAATTGTATATACCTATACACATATTGTACGGCACGGCCGCCCGCGAGTGACTTAAGTTTGTTTAAATTTTTAAGCGTGATTGCTTAAACTAACCATGATGAACAAACACTTATCAAAAAACTCACTATAAAATTGTTCATTAATCTTGCAATTGATTCCACTGTGAAACGAGCACTAAGAAATTATATATTAACTCTTTTATATCATAGATAAAATATAGATGGATCTGTTTTAAATTATAAGCGATAAGCGTGATGCCTTAACTAAGGAAAATACGGATTTATTTATATATACAAAGATAGATATAGATAGATTGAAGAATTTTACTTCTCAGAACAATTCGTATCTACACACCGATCAAACACATATAGTTAGATGGTCAAAAACTTATGGTTGCATGTCACTATGGAAACCCACAGGTCGCCGTGCTGTAAAATACGTATTTAGATATACAATTTGTACGTAAACAATATATTTTTGCCAATTTAAACTCTTTAAATTGAAAAATCCTTTCTTAGTGGAATTTTAAATTATAATATTAATCCATCCTCAAAATTTAAATTCGATAACTCAAATAGATTCGGCTCTGCTAAAGTAACTTACCTTTATTTATAGTGATTCTTATTTCTTAACATGTGTATTGTGTAGGTCAGAGATGGCGAACCTATGACACGCGTGTCACAGCGTGACACGCACATACTATTTTAATGACACACACGAATGTGTAAAAGTTTGATAATATTAAAGTTTTTGAAAAAAAAATTGAAGGGTTATCGAACTAGTTGACATGCAGGGAAAACAAAATTCAACCAAAATTTTTATTTGACACGCTGGTACAAAAAGGTTCGCCATCCCTGGTGTAGGTGATAAAATAAAATATTATGCAATCCTGTTTTTTAAATGAGAAAGTGTTATTCTTAGGTAATAAAAAGTAAGCACCTATAACTAGGTACTATTAACAAACAATTAAACGTTCATTTTGTAAAAATTGTGTTAACAGACAATGTCAAAGTTTGCACAATATTATATTTTAAGGTATTTACAGTGCGAAAAAAATCATTTTACTGTATGGCATTTTTAAAAAAAAACTAATTTAATGTATATTTTAATATATGTAAGAAGTATGAAATTAGGTTGATAGGTATGTGACAAAATTCAAACTTAATTACTTTATACTTACAGATTTAGCTTTTTCGAATAGTGTTTATTCTTAGATAAATAATTCGATAAATATCTATATAGTATATTTGTATCAATATCAAATTGTGTAAACACGAAAATGATTATTTAGATTAAGTAATAATAGGTACGTTTATTCTTTTTTTTTTAAATGACTTGGTACGTTTTATAAAATCTGATTCATTTCATGAAATTGAAACCATTTTTCATTGCTTAATAAAATACAAAATAAAGGAATGAAGTGGATACTTCTTCGTGAAATAAACACTGGAATTTTACATAGTAGAATAAACAGTAGGTAATTATACTGTATAGTATAGTGTATTGGTATTTTGTATATTTGATTTGAAAGTTGGTAAATTAAATTTTTGTATCCACTCATTGACATTGTTTCGTATTTCTCAGTTTAAAAAACAAAATGGTATACATTACATGCAATAGAAAACTTTTCATTAAATGATAAATTCAACAAATGGATTGTAGGTACCTATTATATTATGTGAGTATGTGACATGATAATTTTCATCATAATAATATAATAAAATACATATAAAATTAAATTTTTTTCCCTGAAACAGTCTGAAATATTTTGAAATATTATGTATGTATTATAATATATAGAACCTACATTTTATTATACTTACCATCTAACTTAAATCTTAACATTATTATAACATCTGATATTAAATATTTTCATTATAGTTAAGTAGGTAAAGTAGTTACAGCCAACCATAAAATCCGGGAATTATAGTATTGTATCAGGAGTTTATTAGAAATTATATTCAAGACTGTTTTTTTTTATTAAATGTGTGGTATCTATAATGAAAATATAAAATATGGTCTGAATAACGACTAAAGATAGCATTTTATTTCGTTACAGTTTTAATGCATATTTTCCATTTGCTTCAAGCTTACTAGTTGTTATTATATAAAGTGCGTAATGTTGTTTACTATGAAATACTCAAATACCTGAATTAAATATCATTTAAATTTAACATAAGTATACCTAACGTTGTTTACCTAATATTTATTAAAAAAAAGTTTTGAGAGGTGCTTAAACTTTGCCTTTTCAACTACGGTATTCCATTTAAAAATACGCATACTTGTGTCTTTTTTTTTATAGAAATTATAACGTAATAAAACTTATTTTAATATTCAGGAATAATTTTAAAACAACAACAGATGTTTTCGATTATAGATAAGTACCAGTTATTTAAAAATAATAGAAAAAAATGTGTATTAACACATTTTTTTGAATTGGGTATTGTCAGTTGTATGATATGCTTATTATAGTTATGTAGAGAGCAGTGATAAATAACTTTCTTTAACATTTGTTTAGTATGCATTAATAAATAATAATAATAAAAATAAGTTGACAACAATTTAACACAAATATTTTGAAATAAAATGATAAAAATTGATTAATTATAATTCGCAATGAGTAGGTAATAGATATAAATTGTATAATGCAATGAAATGTAACAAAAAGTAAGAGCCAATGACGTAGTCCTATAATATTATAATCTGCTAAAAAGCTTCAAAATATAAAGTATATTATGTCACTTATTTTTAACAGCATAATATACGTTTCATTGTTCCAGAGTATCACATTACATTTTTTTTTTATTCAAGTAGTGTTATACTGTTGTAAGGTGTTAACCATTTTATTTAATTTATAGCTATATTTTCAGAATATTATAATAATCTTGAACTTCAATGGCAGATACAATTTCCTTGTAATGTATCGTATATTCGTATCATAGTATTCACTTAGAATTACTCAAATCATTGGATACTGTTTTAAAGTTAACAACAGTGAGTCTCTCCGAGTTTTCCCTCGACTGTAAATTAATTGGAACTCATTTTTGTAAAAATATTCATTTAGCTTGGTCATATTGTTATTTGCTATGAACTCTATTTATGATTATGGCTTAATATATAAATTGAAAATTGAAAATTATTTATTTACAATGAGCTTAAATTTAGCTCTTAAATTTCTAATTTTAACAAAAAAGTTTGCTGGTGGTTTGTTATTTGTATAAAATGGTTTAAAGTTGTATAGAAAAACAAATAGGTACATAAATATCGACTGTAGACTGGTTTGCCATTAAATACAGTTTTTTTAACCATACTTTAGTGTGAAGCGGGATTTTTCTTTTTGACGCTTATGCTGAATTTATTTATTGTCCATATGAAGTAAAAGTGATAATTTTGTATGAGAAATAATATAATCGGTGAGTATTCAAATTTGAGTTGACTTGCGAGTGTATCATATTGACTATTAAATCTTCTATTTTATACCTTTATAGTTTTGGGTTCGTTTAATTTTCATTTTATGGGGATAAATTGACAATTAATTACATTAATTTTTCGATTTATACCCACTTTCGCCGACAAATGTATTAGTTTTAAAATATTTTTAATATTATTTTATTAATATAGTTTCAATTCGCCGACAGGTGACAATAATTTTTATCGAAAACAGGTATAACGGCGATATTATTATGGTATTTTGTCAGTATCATTTCAAAGGATCTATTTTTATAAGGGTACCATAATAGGCTCTATTTGAGATTACCTATACAACACATATTAAAAAAATTTTAAATAAACAAAAATTAGGATCAAAAATTAAATACACAAAATGAACGTAATATTTGTAAAAATGAGCTTAAAAATAAAAATGCAATAAAATGCCACAAGATATGCAAAAACTCCAAAATAGAAATTACACATTCTCAGTTGTTACATCACGAAACAAATTTAGTTTTTGGTTAGAACTGTATAGTTCTTGAAGAAAAAAAATGCAAAGTCGTCAAAATTCTAGCTCTAATAATCATTAAAAAATATATTTACTATTTTGACAAACTTTTGTACATCTACATAACTATAAGTACTAAAGAATAATATTGAGCAGTTAATATCATTATCTGGATGTTAATTTCTTTTTATTTGTATTACCAATATTTTAATAATTATAATAACCTTGTCCTTCAACTATTTCAACGATTTGTTCACGTGGGTTTAATTATTTGTCTCTATTTGATGGTATTTTATCGATTTTAATAGCATTTTAAACTGCACTCATGCTATATAGATGTTGAATCAAACTGACTTTTTTATAAACTAAATATGGATCTATATTTTACTGTAGTATCTAGTTTTTTCAGTCTTGTATCCACATTGTATCTTAATTTATTATCTTCCCTTTTTCAAGCTCTAATATAAACAAATGTTCTCTATATGTCTGCTTTTTCGTCAGCTGAAAAATCTGGACAGTAACAATATGAATTATATAATGATGTTAGCTACTCAGTACAAACACAATCATGAATGACCTAAAAAAGGTGTACTGGTAATTAATTAGATTTTTTGATTAGTAATAAATAATCAAATGGATGCCCAAATAGTATAATGAAATCAATTATTACGCAATGCGATCATTTGGTATATACATTTCATGAAAAGTTGTCCAAATATGGTATGTTTTTTTAGTCATTTCGAGATGTCTAAAAAAGACTTAACCCTCTAACATGACGGACGCAAATTATTCATTTTATGCATTCAAAAACCCAGTGCACGGTATGATCGTTTTTTATGAACTGAATGTCCATTTTACGAAAAGAATGATTACGTTATGTGGACGTGAGTATGTGACATAAATATATTACCATAATATTATATTACCCTAAATACCTATAAGACAAAACTGCACCCATTAACATTTAACGTTAATACTAATATTTTTGATTAAATTTGTCATTTTAAGATATTGGCTTGGAAATGAAATATGTTAAGTCAAAATCCATTAATTTATAACTTATTTAAGTAAATAACTAATTTTTTAGCTTATTGAGTCATAAGTGTAATTAAAGATGTACAATAGATAATATTGTAAAAGTTAGTGTTAATAATTTGAAACTACATAAAAAAAATAAAAAAAATAAATGAAATATAAATATAAAAATATATATGTAAAGTAAAATCAAAATTATTGAAATGTAATACATACATTTTTTACGATATTAGTTATTAAAATAATTTGTGTTTATGAAGACTTTAATTGAATATAATAATAATATAATAAAATTATCGAATCAACATTATTAGATATATAAGTAATTATTATTCATAAGTATTTAAAATATAGATAAGTAGAGAATAGAGATAAGAGGTACACGAAAAACAATTTATCTCAACAATATTATATGTAATTATTAATTATTAATATTATGTCAAATTGTCAAACGATATCGAGATACGACTGACAAACAGACAAACATAATATTTCATAATCATTGATGGATCAATTTACAAAGAATCTGAAAAATACAGCTGTGAACATGTGATATTCAAATGAAAAACATTATATGAAACACAATGCATAAAAAGGGGAAAGGGAGGTAAGCGCTTGGTTGTATAAATCGGCGTGGAGTGTACCCTAGTCATTGAATAAGTTACTATGATGCATGTGTTAAATTTTAATCCAGTGATAAATCATTGCATCATATGAAAAATAATTTTGAGCGAAGATAAACTGCCAGTCTATAATTATTACTTGGTATATTTTATATCATCATTGATAGGTATAAAAGTGTTTTATTTTACTATTAGGTAGGTTGACAATTTTAAATGATTCTTGTCTATAAAACATATTTTCATTTAAAAATGCCATTGTGTGTTTCAAATAATATGCATTAAAAGTTACAAGTATCCACAAAAAATATTTTTAAAATAACAAAATAACTAAAATCGTTATTCTTTGTCTAAATACATAATTTCATAAAAATGTTAACTTAAAATTTCAATAAAAAAAATTTTGTCTATATATATTTTAGGATTTATTGACTTAAGTAGATATGATCAACTTAGGAGGAACCTTGTAATCCATTGTCAAGGATTTTAACCAAGTAGAAATTCGGTATTTACAGAAAAAAATGTGAAATATCTATAGTGAATAAATAAAAATACCTCAAACAATTTTGATAATTATACTAAATATTATTGAAAACGGTAGTATAAACAATTGGTAAAATACTCCAAAAAAACAAATAAAATGTTGTCAAAAACTAGCTTAGCTTGAAAATTCTAGGCTTTCTTTATTTTTTGGTAATTTATGGGTTATTTACGGCAAACAAACTCGAGTGGAAAAAAGCTACCTATACCACACCACCCGGCCTTTGACTTGCAGGTTTTAACAATTTTTACATCTTATTAGATTTTTATGTCGCTTTTTATTGGTACATATACATTATTATACTCAAACTTATTCCGAAAAAGGGATGGGACACACATATTATTATTATTAATATTGTTGTTATTGCGTTGTTGTTAAATTGTTTCATTATAATGTTTCCGTGCATCGCCAACAGGTCGGCGACTTTGGGATCGTGGACGGTGGCGGCAACCTTTCGGCTGCGTCGTCGGACGCATCATCGCTGAGTGTTCCCGGATCGGGGGGACCAGGCGGCCACCGTCACAGCATTCCATGGGGCCGGCGCCGCAGTTCCACCTGGACTGGCCGGTACTCGGACGCCATGGATCCAGAATTTACGGACTTGCAGCGAATGACCACCAGAGGCAGCGTGGGCATGCACAGCCTGTCGGACTCACTGCATAAGCTGACGTTCACTCAGAGTCTGGCGTTCCCGGAACTGGCGCGCAAGCTGGCCAGCAGGCGACGACAGGAACAGCTACGGGCCGCCATCAACGACAACAGCCAGGACGACTTCGAGGCGTGTTCTAAGTTTGTCGCCGTGGCCGGCGGGTTCCTGCTCAGCCTGATGGTGTACTGCGTGGTGAATAAGTACGGAAAAGTATAAGGGTGGTCGCCCCGTGGCAACGACCCGGGGCTTATGGCGGTCTTCGGAAATCAGACCGCGGCAGAAATGAATGCCACCGAGGCCGCAGCTGTATCCGCCATCTCTTCGGCGACACGGCCCCACGCGAGCGGGCCGGGGTCTGGGCCGGATTCGGGGCCAGTTCCGTGGCAGGTTCCGGGGCAGGTTCCGGGGCCAGTTCCGGGGCCGGCGGTCGGCGCCAAAAACGGTGGCGAGGGCAGTGGACGGCGGACCGGCCGCTCACTGTGGAGTTATATTATAGCAATGGACGTCATCACCACCAAGGCCAACAACGGCGACCACGGAGGCGTAAAGCGTGGCGATCCTGACGCCGACCGCGGAGGAAGCGACGAGGGCGGCAGTCCGGACAACGACCACGGAGAAAGCGACAAAGGCGGCAGTCCGGACGATAACAGGTAGACCGTCCGGCAGTATAAACGTGTGCGCCAAATTATTGACGCGCACGCGCGCTCGTTATCGCACCGCCACACGCGATGCACACACACACGAATTAGTTACAGCCTTGGACGACTGAAATTCGATAAAACTATAAAAGCAAACATATTTAAAAGCTCCGTTCGCTTATAATATTATCTTCGTAGTAACGACACGGTGTGACCGCATTTCTATTTCTAGTTCTAGCCCCCTATTCCCTCCGGAACTCAACGCAATGCGATATTAAATTAGTGCAGTTGTATGAAAATGCAAATGTGCAATATATTGTGTACTATATATAACTATATAATATGAGTTAATGAGCATCTGCTACTTATCTACGTGTTTGACTTTATTATATTATGTGCAGAACGAAACAAAATATTAATAAATAGGTACTGTAGTATGAATACTTGGCGGAAAATTCAATTAATGGCTTATATATCGAATCGTAAAATTAGTCGAATCGGAGTTACGTAAATATACTAACATTGGTGTGTGTGCGGGTGTGTGTCTGTGTGTGTGTGTGTGTGTGTGTGTGTGTGTGTGTGTGTGTGTGTGTGTATATGTGTTAATTAATTAGAGGTAGATTTGGTGTTTTATGCAGTAGATGGTATAACATGGTTTACAATAATCCACCCTCTGAATTCGCCTAATAATTCAAATTATTATTATATAACGTTAATATTCAATATTTATAAGATAATAATTTAGCCATAATATTGTTATACACAATAATAAATTAGCAACTACACAAGTCGATGTATAGGTAATTGAGTTTTTTTTTTAAACAATAAAATACACTCAAATTCAATTCTGAGAGAAGCTTTATTTTTGGCCAAAAATGTTTATTGTGTGTCATAAGATCTCAGGTCCTTGACGACGCTTTTTACCGATTTCTGACTTTATACACTATATACTGACTATATAGGATAGAGTACCTATATACCTATATAGGCACTAACATATTTTGAATATAATACCCGTTCAAAGGTCAATATATGTTCACTTTCCAATCTATAGAGGTATGTCGGATAAAATTGACGAGTTTTTTTAACTGCTTCCAAAGAAATCACGTACAAATACAAAAACATCGTTGTGAAACGAATAAAAATAACCGATAACCGCAATGCCAATTCTTTCCGCTCAATGTCTTGCAGTAAAACCAGATAATAATAGTATACCCACCTACGTCAGTCGTTATGTAGAAACTGTATTTGACCAAAATATAAGTTTCTGGAATAAAAATACATAAATCAGAAACTCATTTATTTGCAATTCAAAAATATTTCAAGTTAACTAAATTGTTTGAATAAGTTTGTGACAAAGGAGTTATTCACGCAAAGTTCAAAATAGTTAATGCTTCTCGGGAGTGTCAGTTATTATCATTGCCTTGCCATTATATAGTGTAAAATGTAACATTAAACGGGCACCTAATTGGTAAGAAGGAATACTGTATAGTACCAGATGAGGCCCTAGAAATACTACGTGGAAAAAAATGGTTAAACCGTCTTTTAAGTCGTTTCGAAATTCAAATAAATGTATTACATTTAACATACTGTTATAATTTATATAAAATATTTTTTGACGACTACCGCAGTGCGCAACACACTCTTTATTATATAATATATTTTATTGTTGTATATTATCCAATATAATTATTCTTGGAATTGAAAACGTATAACTAAAAAGTAGTTCTATTGATACTTATTTATATGGCATTTTTAACTGCTTCAAATGACACATTTACTTGTGTAGATAATAATATCTACTTTCAGGGCTCAGACGAATATATGTATCGATAACTACCTTTTATCCCTTAAATCATGTTATGCCACACTTGTTGACGTCATATTATACGATATTAGATAACAATAATAATAAATATTAAATTATATATTATTATGTATATAATATTATCACTTACCCCATAATATTACATAATATATTATACTATTAGAATATTAGTTTATAGTTTTTGATGTATAAATAAAATAAAATACTCATACAGCTATAGGTATATCCAGTGGTGTAGTTAGATGAGAAATGGCCCCGAAGACATAACGCTAATAGGCTTGGAATTAGTATAATATGCAAAAAAATATATGTGCCCAAACACTATTAAATAGAAGAAATATGACGTCAAAACTTTGAACGGATTTTGAAAATTTATGTTTTTTGGGTGTATGAACCCGAATGTGTGTTGTATATCTATAATGTGTATTATTATTAAATTTAATATTGATTGTGATCGAATTAAACACTTATAATTGAGAATATTTATTGAAAACTATATCAATACCTTAAATTATTTTAAAGAAGACGTTTCAGAATTGTCCTAGAGCCCCGGGGGTTCCTAGAACTCTGGGGCACTGCACCGGTTCGCTATATGATAGCTACGCCATTGGGTTTACCTATCATTGCATACAATTATATAACCCAAACTTACTATACTATACTGCAGTTAGTAAATACTATTTAGTATTAAATATTATGTTGCATACTATTTGTCTACCTGTGTAAGTGAACGAGTGGAGGCTAAGTTACAAAAATTAACATTGTGTGTATGATAGTTTTTAATGCTAAAGTCGTCTTCTTAGACATATTAGATAATTATAGAACACTTGTTTGTCTTTAAATATACGATAATGGAAATTAAATTACTCTAAATTAATTAAGTGTGTTAGGCATAATTATTAATATTTGTTGAATGTTTACTATAATCTTAGCAAGAAATAATTTCCTTTTTTTTTAACTTTTAAAGTTTGACTGGCCAAGAAATGTTATTTTAAAATGTTATTAAGTTATTGAATTTCGTTGTAAAGAGAAGTTTAAGTAGCTTAAAATAGAAGGAATTATTCATTTATACATTTACTTATTTTTAGGAAACAAATTTAAGTTTTAAATATATTGCATATTATGCGTATGTTTTAAACCTAAGTATTAACTATCGATTAGTTGAATAACTAAATATCTATCGTTTACTGTTTATCTTGGGAATTCTTGGCTGAACTTTTATTATTTTAACCTGTTAACAGCAAGCACATTTCTAGTATAATATTATTAACAGAAATTAGAATTAGAATAAGTATGTGGGATACTTAGTGAGATAAAACTGAATTTGTGTAATAACTAATTATTTATTAAATTAACTATCTACTTATTTTTTTTAAACTTTACATTAGGTATTATATACGAGAATAACATATTATTAAGTGTTAGACAAATTAATTAGTATAACGAAACAATAATTTTAAGTTCATCGTTGAATATTTATGTACCTATCCATGTCTATCATCTAGAAGAATATTAAGACTTTTCAGGTTCCTTTATATACATTGAATAATAAGTATTATTATGTAGCAACCATAACACTTAAATTATTGTTTGGTCCACTCGATGTAGGAGATAGACATTAAGTTTTAAAATGTTAGAAATAAGTGCTCATATTATAAAAATACATGTTTTCTTCCCAAGCAAATAATTTTGCATTGCCATACATGGTGAGTGTTTATGTGTATAATATATTACTATGATAGATAATAAATAAATAAGTTATTATTAATATAAATGTATGTAATATGATATAATATATATGTATACCTATATGTGTGTGATATGAATGAATTATCAATAATATTATCTTTCAATTAAAAATTATAATGGGATCCAAAGTAAAATGTGTGTGACTTAAGTGAACCTTAACAATACTTCCTAGTTCCTGTAGTTACTATATTCTCTAATTAGTCCACCCTATTATACGAGAGCTGCTGGAGAATGGAAGTTTTGAAAAAATGAAGATTGACCAAACTGACCGGCTATCTTTCCATAAAAAATTTCAGAATTAGGATTGAAATTCGTATTTGGTTTTCTTCAATTTTAAACGATCAAATACAAATATAAAAATATAGTTTCAAGTTTCTTGGAAAAAAAATTGTGCTTTCATATTATTAAGGTTTATGGGTTTCAGTAAGATCAACTTATGAGGAACTTTAAGTCTTAACAATAAAAGTTTAACATTTATAAATATTTGACAACAAAATAATTTTAAAATGTTGGTGATTTTGATGAATTTTGACAGTCTTAACTTCAAATGATAATATTAAAAAAAGGTGCCTAAATAATTTTTATTATTTTTGAATATCTATAACAACAAAGTAGAATCTATTATAGGTGTGATTTAGTACTACATTTTCAATCTTTTTGATGAAGCTTAACTAAAAAAAACTAATAAATTCGAAAATTTCAATGGTCTATTGAATAAAATAAATTAAAATTCGTCTAAATATTTTTTAAATTTCACTGAGTATAGTGTATATACACAAAGATAATTTTAGAAACAGTGGCGGATTTAAAGTTTCTTTAATTAAAACTTTTTAAATTAAAACATTTGAACTTCAAAAACTAAATTTGTTATTTTACAAGTGAATCTGTCTTCAAAATTTGAAATTCTATCACTCATAAAAATGTCTGTGGCTTTACGTCAAACTTTTTTTAATTATATTTAAACAAAACTTTGATCAACCTTGAATTTAATTTTCAAAGCTCTGGTATGAATGATACATTTTTTATGAATTTTAAACTACAAAATGATTTGCAAAATTGTTGATAAATATCTTAAGAATTTGAACTTAAAACACTCATAAAAGAAATTGTGATATATATCATTGATATTTTTAAAATGTGGTATGAAAAACTTAACAGGAAAATTATTATATTACATTTTCAGATTTTTTTACTAAAAAAACGATCAAAAATTATAAATCTATAATAATAGCACAAAATGAACCAAAATATTTTGAAAATTATTTAATTTTAAAAATGTCAAGTCTATGATAATATTACATTTTTAAATCATAATAAATTATTTAACACAAGTAATGATAATTGGTTTTGCTTAAAAATTCAAAATTGTCTTAAAATTTACATTTTCCAAAAAAAATTTTGAAATGTTTATTTTGATTTTTAATTTTTGACCTTTTAAAAGTGCCGACTAGATTCAGATTGTTACCAGAAACCATCCTTGAAGTTAAAGTTCGAAGAATTTTATCCATTATTCAATTTGTGCACAGACATAATATGAAAGAAATTAAATATCAATATAATCAACATATAATATCGAAACTTGTAAAATCGATTTTTGAGAAACCTTGTTTTAAATTTCCAAGTTTTTTGACAGAGAAAAACAAATTTCAACAGCAATAATTGAAAAAGTAAAAATTGTTTATTAATATCTTGAAAAACACAAAATATTTTGAACGTATTTGTCAATGCTATATAATACCCCAATATATAATATTAATATTTAATAAAAATTTCAAGTTTGTACTTTTTTATTTTCGCTTTAGAAATCAAAAATAATCATTTCGTACAAAACGTGTAGATAGTCACTTCATATTTAGGTATTCATATATTTATTTTGGTAATTTAATTTTATATTAGTTATATTCTGTAGCTATAATAGTCCAATACGGTAGGTTGAAGTTGTGAACTCGTTTTCACTAAAATAAATCACATAATATTATATCTAAATAGTAATTTGCATAATAGTATTTGAGTATAACATTGTACGATATATATATATTATATATAGATGTCTAGATAAAAAATATATTACAACATAATATTAAAATTATTCTTATTGGTCCAGTATAACGCCAGTACAGAACGGGCCAAAAAGTAAAGACCACAGTTGAAGATATTAATTGGATTGTATGAATAAGTATAAGGTAAATCGTACGAATAAGTTAAATATTAATCTATATTTTGAAAACTTCATTATATAGTGGTGAAATGTTTAAAATACTGAGAATATTTTTTGAATAATTTATTAAAAATTCGTTTGTTTACAACCGGCAATTACTTTCATGTGAGAATTTCCTTCAGAACGTTTTTAAATTGAAACGTGTGTCTCACAATTATATTTCCTTTAAACTTATATAGTATTATATCTCGATTTGTTAGACGTATCTAAAAATGAAGAGATACTTAATCGTTAGGTAAACACAATCTATACAATATATTGAAACATTCCGAAGTCAATTAGTTTCGTGAGCGAGTAGCTAACGGTGTGAACAGCAAACTGTACGTTTTATATCTCAGTATTATAATATCATTGTTTTTATGACTACAATATTCATCGAAAATATTTACAATTATTTCATTCTATGTTTGTACATTTATTGTAGACACTTGGTCAATCTTCATTAATCATTCTTAAATTCTTAAATAATTATTTTTTTTTATGGAAATAACCGTTGAGCTCGATTATTTAAAAGGATGCGATAAATAATAAAAAAATAAACAATAATGACAACAATGATGCAACAATTTTCATCGAAACTGACTCGGTGATACCAGGGTCGCACGGTCTAGTAGCCGCTCGTTCTTCAGTTTTGGCTTTGTCGGCCGTGCCGGTGCAAGCGGCGGCGGCGGCTACAGCTGCTATAGTTTACTCGTTCAACTACTAACTATATAGTACCATCGCTGCATACATTCCTGTTACTAATTGTCAGATCGCTCGCGTAATAAACGTTTAATACGCGATCGCGGTGTTTCCATCTTCGGTTGACGGTGCTATTCGTGGTGGGGGCGGTAGCATTTTACTCGTTTCACGGTTGAACTTCGCGATCGTGGCATATATCCCTGTTACATATATTCTGGTCGTTCGCGGTTTGTAACGTTTTTGTAATGTTTTTGTAACGTTTCTGTAATGTTCCAGAAATGTTTCTTTAGTGTTACTTCTACACCTTTGTTTTCCACGACGTCCACACTCCACGCCCATACTACATACATACTACATAGTACATACTCCGTTCCGAAAATACTAAATAACTTATGAAATTTGAACTTGAAATGTCTACAAAATAAAAGCATGCATATGTAATTATTAGATTTTTACAAGTAACAACTTATAAGGGACCTTGTATTAAATGGCCAAGGTTAGGGTTAAAATTGAAAAATTAATTGATTTTCATTTTAAGTATTTCATAAAAATTTGATATTGAGGAGGACGTTGACCCGCATCTGCTATCCTGTCTACTCGTATAGGATACTTGTCAATTGATCGAAAACAATTAATCGCACGAAAATTGATCGAAAACTTTTGATCGAAGAACAATTGTTCCCAAAAACCAAATTAGTTGTTCAATAACGCTATAATCTGAATAAGTAATATAATCATAGACTTTTTAATAATAGAACAGCCCACTTCATGTTTCCACTGAGTCACATCGATAAAAATTGTATATCTTACGTGGTGCACTTTGTACTTAGATATGAAGATATTATTAGATTCGACCGCAATAGTAATTTTATATCGTACGTCGACGTGGTGCATGGCAAATCCGAAAATTATTATCGTTTCAGTATTATAGTGTACCTACTTCAAATACTTTTGACACGTTTTAAGTTTTGCCATCATGAGTTTGGTATATGTAAACAGTGAAAAAAATAAATGATTGTTAGAACACTGAGGGTTTTTACATAAACAAGAAAAAATAACCTAACCAAGATAAGGTTAAGAGAATTCAAAAAATTTGCACTGATTATAATGATCTAATCATTCTAGATTATCTACTTGGAATAACCAATAATTTCAACTGGAACTTTAATTTTTAATTTTACGTTTTTTTTAGAAATTTTAATTGACTTCATTTTTTAAATGTAATTTTATTAGCAACTTTGTTCGACATTTTTTTTTTATGTATTTAATTAATAATATAAAATATTAATTTAGCAATTTTATTCGACCTTTTTGTTTAAATAAGAAGATACCACTAATATAATCATAATATGAATTTAAGTTTTGCGAGCAATTATTTCACTTCGATCAATATTGCTGTTTACGAGTAATTGTATTTCAAACAAAATTTTTTGAGCAATTGTCATGCGATCAATTGTTTTCGATAAATTGACGGGATACCACTCTTATACTACTATTTACTAACGCACAATACACAAAAACGTCCTGCACTTTCAATTATTTGTTGGAATGAATTGACCATCATCAACTATATCATCAAAGTGAAATGAATGATAAGAACATAACCATTTATCTGTGTTTTTATGATATAAATAATTTAAGTGAATTATGAGCATTTTCAAATACCATTGCTATTTTAAATACTCAACACAGATAATGTTCTTATATTTAAGCTTGATAATTGGTCAATTCACTTTAATATTTAACATTTAAGCATACATTTAGAACTGCTAAAGGGATGCAATTATGCGTTAGTAAGACGGAGACAGAACATGCGAGTACCCGGGGTACTATGTCCTCTTAAACACTTATAAAATATAAAATACATGTATTTTCGATATTTTTTAAATTTGGTATCTGGTTAGAACTTATGTTGGAAAAAAGAATTTTATACAGAGAATTTAAAACTTTTTTACTCGCCAACAATCATGTGACCATACATTAATAGAAAAACAGTCGAACATTTCAAATATCAAAGCATAAATGTAACAAATAGAACCAAAATATTTTTTAAATAAAACTTATCCTAGTAAATAGTAGTAGAAATATTTTTGGTTTCCGAGTTATTTATTTTTCAATTATAACAAAGAAACAAAATCAATTTTATCAAAAACTTGTTTTTGACATCACAGCGTCAAAGGTCAAACTAACGTTTTCCTTTTAGATTTTAGGCAGACGATGTATTTGATTGATATGTACATTACCTATGTGGGTTTTTTCTGCACCTTTTGCATTTGGAGCAGTAAAAACGCTATGATTTTCTTCCTTTAGGTTGGTTTATGGTAGAAATTTGGATCTAGTTGGTACTCATAGGGTGGTCAAAATTAAAAAGTTCCCAGTACTTTTTTTAATAATTGGAGCCATTTTTAAATAAAATCGATTTTTCTTATTTTTTGTAGTAGTAACAAATAATTTTATACTTGAAATGTTAGCATTTTTTATACACGGTATAATTTTTTTAATATTTTGGTACTATTAGTGCTGTTTGAAGATATTTAAAATTTATTTCTATGTATTAAAATAAAAAGGGTGGCAAGTGGGTACCGCTCTGTTAATACTATCCACTTGTAAAATAACGATTTATCGTCAGATGATATTAGTTTTTTGTTATGTTTCAAAAATGTTTTAAAAACCTTGAAAATTCAAACATTTTATAGATATTTATATTCTGTTTTAATATACTCAATGAAGCTGTCAAAAGATTTAGTCAAATTTAACCTATTTATCAAGTATTTTAAGTTTTTAAATTTTTTTACTTAAAGTTTTTAACTTGATAAAAGTTTTTATACTGGGTCAAAAATTTGTAAAATGTAATGCAATGTTCTTTAAGATATTAAAAAATATTAAAGATACACACGATTTAAAGTTCAAACGTTGATGACACAATTCCATAAATTCAAGAAAATTTGCGAAGAAAGTTGTACAGTAGTTAAAAATGTATGAAATGTTCAAATTTTTATTGACAAGTTAATATACTGTTCACAGTCAGTATTTTTTACTGAAATTCAAATTCTTGAAATAGTTATTTCTATAGGTTAGCACACATTTATTTGTAGACGTTTGAAGTTAAAATGTTGATGAAAATGTAGATTGACGATTTTATTTATTTTGTTAGTGTTGAAAAATATTATTTGAGAGGACTTGACATTTTCAAGTATGGGATTATTGGGTTTTATTATATATATATGCATGATGACATAATATTTAGATTAATTTTAAGCTTTTTATACCACGAACTTAATCACTCTGTTCTACAATAGGTACGTTGAAACATACATATAATTTTTTATAATTGAACTAATTTTTAAAAATTTAAGTATCATTAACTTTACTTGAAATTAATAAAGTATTTCACTTCAGTGAATCCACGATGAGCTGTGTAGATATAATTGACGAATGATGCTTTTATGTCTACCAGACAACAAGGTTTTGAATTTTTTATACACCTATAGGTAGAGTTTTACAAATGTACGAATATTGACTTAGTTGCCAATAGGATATACCACAATATTGAGTTCTAGAAAAATAAAAACAATTTAAAGGTTTATTTATAGGTATTATCTAATTAATATCTTGTAAAATAAATTAAGTATGTAACTGTATCGACGTATCATATATACATAATAAGATATAATTTAACAATTGATATTTTGTTTGGTTCTATTCCCATCACTGCGCTCTGCGCAGGAACGACGCGGTAATAATATTATTGACGTTCTGTCATTTTTGTAGCTTGTTAGAAAGCATATGAATTATGATCTGATGCTTATCTCTCATAAGTCTTTTAATGATTTTTATAAATTAAATACCTACTGATAGTGATTAAAAAGTTTTGAAACAATCAAGACTACAATGCCACTATAGGGATACTGCTGTCGAAAAAATGTAATAACCAATGTAGATGTTTTATAATATTACCATATACGTAAAATAAATACAATTTGTTGAAGACACGAAAATTCAAAAAAAAAAAAAGATATTAAGGAAGATAATAAAAAATACAACACTTATTTCCTCTCAAAGTAGAATAATTTTGACAATATCGTTTGCCTGCTATTTGCTATACTGTGTGTTTCATTATTTAATAATAATACAACAGATGTGCTTTAAGTGGAAAAATTTGTGATAATATCCACGGAGGAGACAGGTCAAAAGAAAAGTCTTCTGTAATTGTTCATCTCGTGTATAATATCGCAAAATTAGTTGTTGTGTATTTCCAAAAAAAAAAATAACCGCACGTGGAAAGTTCGCATGTTTAACAAAGTATTTAATATTATAGAATGTGTATAAACAGGAAAATGTTGTTTGATGTTTCCGAGAATTTTTTCAGCTCACTTATTTCGAACACCGCAGTATATTATACTATTATATAATATCAGTTTTACTGGCAGGGACGAACAATATAATAATAGGCCGTTAGCCCAGTCACCGAAATACTTCGCTTCGCACTACTACTCGGCTACCGACCAATGTAATTTACATCTATATATGTGTATGGCTTTTGGTTATACTCAAAGTAAGTGGAAGACTTTGCCTGTTCTGTGAGAGGAGGTGTGTAAATGTATATATATATATATATATTATGTGTGTGTGCGTGTGTACTTAAAACCATAAAAAATGGTAACAATAAATATATATGTATATATAAATGGTTAATCGTTGCTGTATTATTGCTAAAAAGTATACAAAATGTGATATAGAGTTCACAGCCAAACAAAAATATTAAGTAAAAACAATCTACTGTTCTTCTAGACCAACGTTGTATGAGAAGATATTAAAAAAAAAAAAAAATGGTAGGTACAATTACTCACAAATAATATCTGCTCGCAGACTGGCCAGCTGCTAAGACTAAACCTAAAAAATACTAAAATTCACACACGCAAATACAGACAGAGAAAACCATAACTAACAATTTTTATTGAGCTTCTATTGTAGTTGGGGACAAAATATTTAATGTAATTTAAGGAAAATAATTGCATATAATAATTAACAACAACAGCTATAAACGCAATTATTAGCGAACACGTGTGCAACATAATAGTATGAAATTACGTAATTATACAAATATAATTTAATTGGTATTTGTCTTTATGTATTTATAATTTACATCAAAAATAGGTTTGGAATTTGCAGAACTAAGAAAGAAAATCATGATCGGGACTTAAACAAGTAATCATTGCAATTGTGTTCACAAGTATTTTATTTTAAGATACTACTTTTTAAATATATTTATCAACATTTTTATAATTCCCACGTATTTTCTAATAATTTTAATAGTTATATTATAAACTATAACCGACGGCAACCGTTTAAATAAACAATATTAAAATATTTGATTTTTGTGTGAGTAAAAATCTGACGTGTATACCACCTTATTGCAACCTGTAGGGGTTAAAAAAAATAAGTTGTAAACATCTTCGAGTTTTAAGTAATCTATTTATTTTTGTTATAATTTTTGTTGAAAACGGTTCAGTAGTTTATGGGTCTAGAGAGGTCAAACAAAGGAACATTCATTTTTATAACGAGTAAGTACACAGATAATCCTATTTGACTTTGCCGTTGGCTGACAATATTTCTCTTTCTAGTAATAAAGGATTCTTCCTGGATTAATGGCTGTTATATTTTTTGTTACAATAGATTAACTATATTAATTTATTTTATACATTTTAGTACTCATTTGCTATTTGTCTCGTTTTGTGCTGGGGTTTGGTGGAGGCACTGAGGTCTCAGGAATATTGAATTTGACACTGGCCGGCTGCCGCTTTCGTTAGTCTGCATTCGACGACAATGTGTTTAACTGTTATTGTTAGACTCCGGAAGTTGTGAGATTGGTTTAATCTTTTTTGCTCATAAGGTGCGCACCGTGTGTAGGTATATGTATGTCCTATTATTAAACGTGTTAAGATTACCTCTTATTTTCCGTTTAAAGTTTTTGTTTTTTTTTCCAACTTTCGGTGGTCTGTTTCTTGTTTCTTTTAGTTTGGTTTCTTTTCTCCTCCATTATTGTGACCATTTGTTTCAATCGTAATATTAATAAACCTTAGAATGTCTCCATAAGTGCAGTGTTTTAAGCTTATCTCCCTTTGTTCATTATTTGCCGTTTCTTTTGCCAGTTTATCCGCATTCTCGTTCCCTTCGTCCAACAGGCGCAATAGGAACCTAGTGATATAATTTTCATTGATTTTCATTGTTTTTGTTTTTGTTTTTATACTGCTTTTGTTTTCATTATTAATTTAACTTTTTACAACGCTTAATAAATGACTTAATTTTAAGGTTGTTGATTAATTTTCATTCTATACATAATATTATTGCGGAGTATAACATTTGGGTGGTGTACCTATAAATGCTACAGCCTGCAGTTATCATTAACTTGTTGTGTTTAACGAGAACTAGGTATGTAGTATAGTTGTTAGTCCAGTGCCATTTTAGATTTTTGACAAGTCGGTTGTGGGTATGTCATTATTATTAGTAGAGAGTTCTTCAACTGTTTCATAATATAACTGTTTACATGTTTTGTTACATTATTGGCTAGGAATATATTTGAATATATTTTTTAATTTTTCGATGGTGCTATAGGTTTGAAATTAATTTAGTGTTTTATCGAGAGTTTTTTACTTCATCTGTACAACCTATTGGCTTTAATAGTCTGCTGTCGTTATTAAAAGTACTGGTGAGTAATAAATTGTTTTAATATAATATATAATAAATACATGTTAACTTTTTAATACATGATATAACAGGTAGTTATTTGACTATGTATGGACACATTTTTTCGTGTTTATGTTAGTCGATAAAGTGGCTGAATTTAATATAGATATAATATATATAAATCGATACCAAAATTAATTTTTTTCATCAACTTGAAAAATAATAAGTACGATTATTTTATTGTAGTCTAAAGCCATTTTTTTTTTCAAAAATACGATTACATAGTTTAATATCATGAAAAAACGTTAGTGAGGTTAGTGATTTATGATTGTGTCTTGTGACTTGTGACACATTAGTAAATTTAAATTTAAATATTATATGTCGGGCCATGCTAAATCGCATCTAAGCTAGGTACTTCGTTGTATTTCACACCTACTTCAGCACACTTGAATTATTGATTGTTATAAACATTGAGAGTATGGGAAGTATGAAACCGTTGTCAACAATACTAAAAATCTTTAACAGTAGGTATTCTAGTTTATTATTTTTGAAACTGATAAAAGTAAACGAAATTGTACATAAACAACCAAAAGGTATTAAATACAGCATAAAGCGGATTTAAAAATTATTATTTAATTAAATGTAGTCATTAATATTACTTTATAGTTTATATAAGTACCTATGTTAATTAATTGGAAGGCAGTACCCCTAATTCGAAATTGTATGCAAATATTGTAAAACCGTTTTTTTTAATGTTATATAATATGACTTACAGCCACCCTTTTACCATAGTCAATAACAAAAATTCAAAAATTGCCATTTTATAGAGTTATTTATGAAGAAAAAAAACAATTTTGAAATCAGTTAAATTTTGAATGAACAAAAGTAGTTTATAATATTTTCTTAAATACAACATAGGTAATATTGGAAAATCGTATGTTTTTCAGTTTTCTACACTTCAAAAACTAATGCTAATCCAATGGGTAACAATGAACACACTACTCATTGAAACAGTACCTATGTAAATATGTAATACTTTTTATTTGTTTTAAAATATTATTCGTTATATCCACCATTAACTACTGTTTATTATGCAGAAGTGAATTTTATACGTCCATAATAGGTATTTGAAACGAAATTAACATGATATAGTTTTAAATTATTGCTCTAATGTTGTTACAAAAATTAAGTTATTGAAAAAAATCTATGAAAATTCTTTATTTTTTACTTTATTATCATCTAGTCAAACATCTGCAGAAAAACAACAACACATTTGAAATAATGAAAAATTCAAGAATTTAGTAAAATATCTCATCCACTTATATCTCTGGACTCCGAGTATGGCAAATTGATCATTCACTTAAACACAAATTTAAATATCTAAAATATAATAAAACACTGTCAGGCTAAGATCTTTCAATCCTAATTACGAGCTTAATTGGATATGTTACAAGCTCTAAACATTTAAACATATAGATTTTGATCATAAAGATTAAAGCTGTGCTACACTAGGGGGATGGATGTCAAAAACGTTTAGTATTGTACCAGTATTATGAGCTTATAGTAAACGTCGACGGATAACTGCTGTCATGTTCTAATTTTGATTGTGGTTTAACCCAATTAACACTTTAATGTTACTTTATTAACTTTTCAAGCATATCACTATAATAACCTCGCAAAATATTAGGTACATATTTTGAAAGCGCAATAGAAAATAATTGAATTCAATACACTATCCTAAATAGATGTATACATGTTGGTTGAAAGTTAAAACCGCATCCCCTGGGCTCAGATATTTCTTCAAATCTGCACCTTGCCATACTATCAGTAATATAATTTTCCCGAAAATGTTCAATGGTATCGGTTGTTGCCTGTTGGTAGTTTTGCTTCATATTCAAAAGTTAGAAGAATACAGTGAGAAAATGGTTGGTCCTAAAAGTTTTTTTGTACCTGCAAGGTAAAGCAGGGTTCGTAGAAAAAGACTAACCTACCGATACATACCTCATTTTTCTAGGTATTTATTTAAAAATATTAGTGAAGCGTGTTTATAAACAGTGTGTAAATTATACTTGTAAATACGATCATATAAAAAACCCGCCTGTTAGGTCTATAAAAAAAAATCCGTCTAAAATATTCAAGACATTAAATGTACTTTAACCCTTTTATGAGCTTGCATATCGTTTTGTAAAACCTCTTAAAGGCTTGATTTGTAAATTAATAAGAGGCATGAAATCAATAACATACCATTATAAGTTATAACATTTGAAAGTTAAAAAAATGTTTCATAAATACCTAGAGGTTTTTAACTTTCTAGAAACTCTAAACTCACTGTATCTTTAAAGTATAAATGGACTAAATCGTGTTTTGCATATAATGGAGATTTTCACAAAATTAAAAATATAGCAATATTATAATGATCTGTAAAAATGTCGAAAGTACAATATGCTCAGGCTGTCATATTATGTTATAACTTAGAGGTAAATTAATAATTTTTAATTAGGTACTATATAGTAATAATCAATATCAATGAAGTCTTGTTAAATACTTGAATCTCTTAACTGTTTTTATCTTTTCTTTTTAATGTAGATAATTTTCATTCTTAATAACATTTTTTAAATCCTTATAATAATATGTACCTGTATAAAAAAACGATATTATTAAGTTATTTTTCACTGTATGAGTTTGATCATTATTCAGATCGTAATATAAATTGTATTCAGAACTTATCTAAAAGTTCCAACTAAAATACCTATAGTAAAAATAAATATGTAATCACAATAAAAAGGTTTTTTTTTTGGACTAAAAGCTTAACATATTTATTTCAAATTATTTTTATGCATACATTCAGTTTTACATAACTACCATAAAACTGTATTGGTATTATAATATTATGCACAAAATAAACTTTTTTTAATATTGAGGTAAAACAACAATGATAATAACTAATAAGACGTGATTCATAAAAAAGTTTAAAAAGCCACTTATAAAAAAATGATATTACTGCATTAGAGCTTTTTGTTATCAATAAAATAATCAATAACTGACGAAGTTCAATAATAATAATAATAATAATAATAATAATAATAATAATAATAAATACAACATAATATTTAATAATGTAAATAAGTGTAATTTATATTAAAAATAAATACTTAAAAGATATTTAAAAACGTATTTGAATAAGAATTATTTTGTGTACTAACAATCAGTAAATAATAATGTCACCAATAAATGATTTTTATTTTCTTAAACATGTTCTTATAATATTTTATGGAATGATAATATTATATAGAAATCGCACTCATAACTATGATAAAAAAGGTAATAGAATCTTATAGAAAGTATAAAATTACGGTGCAACTCGTTTGCGCACAATCTACATTTTTTACCTAGATATCGATGACTCGTTTGCGCACAACGAAATCAGTCGTTTACCTGTAACGGACGACTCGTTTGCGCACAACATAAACACTGAGTAACATATATTTTATATTTTTAAATTTGAACTTACCTAAAGTAATTGAATTATCGGTAAAAATTATCAGTACCTACAAATTACCAGCATATCAATAATCAATATATATCGATTTAAAATAATCGTCGTGTATTAGGAAAGCATAATACTTTTAAACAGTCGTTCGCCAGAAAGCTGTACTATAACAACTGACTATGTTGACTATGGATATCGAAATTTGTGATGTTTTTGAAACGCGTCGAGGAAAAAAATGTTTAAACATAGAAAATTATAAATTTAGAGAATTCCGAACTTTAAAATCTGGTGATAAAAATTTTAGGTGTACAAATAAAAATTGTTCCGTAAGTGCTGTAGTTAGGTTAGTTAATGAATCATATAAAATTTTAAAAATTACAAACACGCATACCCATGACGAGTACGACGANACCGAACAATTCATCGAGAAGTAGTAAGAAGCAATTTGAAACGTAGAGCCGAAGAGGATTTACATATTAAACCAAATAAACTAATACGCCGGGAATTGAAAAACAACGAAAAATCTGAACATCTTCAATATAGCGATATGAAATTAATTCGAAGATCCATGTATGAAAAACGAAAAAAATCCTTTCCAAACATACCGAGATCTTTAGAAGATGCTAAAAAACAATTAGTTGATGATCAGCATAATATTACTTACAAAGGTAATAAATTTTGTTTCGTTAGTGATGATGAAAATATATTTATATTTACATGTAAACAAAATTTGGAATTGCTACAAAGTGCAGAACACGTTTTTGGGGATGGGACATTTTCATTCGCTCCGAAATATTTTGTTCAACTTTATACTATTCACGTATTTACAAACAATTTTTATGTTCCTGTGGCATTTTGTTTTTTAAGTAACAAACATACTGATACTTACATCAGTATGTGGAAAACATTACAAAATATATGTATTCAAATTACTGGTAATATAATAAATTTAAGCAATTTTCATGTCGACTTTGAAAAATCTGCGCATAATGCAGTATTGCAAATTTTCCCTAAATGCAAAATCATGTGTTGTAACTTTCATTTAGGGCAAAATTGGTTTAGGCATATTCAACAACATAAATTATTATCGAGCGAGTACTTAAACAACGACTCAGAAGTTGGAAAATGGATGAAATGTTTTTTTGGATTAAGTTATTTACCCCCTGACGAAGTTTCCGATGGATTTTGTGATCTTATGTCAATAGCACCAAGTACTACGTCTAATATTTCTATATTTTCCGATTATATTTTAGAAAATTACATAACATCGGACAGCAATTTCCCTCCAACATTATGGGCTTGTGAACCTACTAATAATCCTAAGACTACTAATGGTGCCGAGAGTTATCACAAACAATATAATAGTCAGTTTTACACTGCTCATCCGCACATACATCAAGTAATCGACGTCATTATTGGAATTCAAAGTGACACTGATTTAAAAATTAATTCGATAAACAATAAAATCATAAATTTCAAAAGAAAAGAGACAATTAATAAGGAGATACAATTGGAAAACATTTGGAATGAATATAAAAATAATATTATTAATCGTTTAACTTATATGAAGAAAATCGGACTTAAATGTCACCATTCTAAATTAGTATAATTTTATAACTAATAGACTACTATTATTACTTATTAAACCTACAATGCATGTTTTTTAATATATTTTAATTTTTGTAATATTAAAATCATTATTTAAACCTAAAATATGTGTGCGCAAACGAGTTGTGATTTTGTGCGCAAACGTGTTGTAAAAAAGGTAAATGTGCGCAAACGAGTCGCACCCATAAAATTATGTAGATCAATGTAAATTCCATACTACATTATAGGTATATAACAAATAATAATACCTCAAATTTTTATTTATAACATAATTTTTATTACCTATCTAATTAAATTTGAATATTTCTTTCAAATGAGGCTGCCGATATTTATACTTACCTAATCCTACCCAGTTAAGAAGAAGTTTTTTAGCTATTCCCAATACACGAACCGGCCTCAAGAACTGACCGATTGTTGAATCAATACAAATCAAGTTTTCTAAGTCATATCGTACAGATCGTTATGACCTGCGTTCATGTACTAACACAATCGAACACGATATAGCAACATAAACAAGGTTTATAGAATGATTGAAATAGTAATAGTATTATACAGTACACTATCATACGAGTAACCCTGTCCTTAAATGTAGCATATTGAATATCACAGGAGAAGCGGAGTGCGATTTGAAACAAATTGAATTATTATTATTAATCTATACGGTAGGTTATTATTAAACCCAAGCTGGATTGATATCAATCCACCTTGATTATAACTTAAGTAGTTAAGTAAATCGAATTATTAATGTTACTCAAAAATGTAGAGACGCCTGTATGTCTGATAGTCGCTAATTCACGATTCAAACTCGACTGGTGGCTATGTCAATAATATATAGTATAATATGTGCTCGTACTCAACGTGCCTGTGTTTTGTTAACCTAACACCTAAGTAAATTCGCCGAGGACGATATAAATGACTAGACAGTTAAATCTGTAGATCGTTGTAATGTGTTTAAACATGATACGTAATAATATTATGCATGAGAAGGCAGATGAAGCTGCTAGAAATGCAATCAACAGTCCACACAGTGAAATAATTCCTTTTTCCTCACTAGTAGATATAAAAAGAAATATAAACAAATACTGTATAGATCTGTGGAACTCACATTGGCACAAGACCACGGAAAATAAATTAAGAGAAATTAAGCCAAAAGACCAAAAAAATTAGGTAATTTTTAATTGACTCAGAATTGGTCACACGAAACTCACACACGGACATCTTATGGCAAAGACACATCCTATGCCCACATGTAATACAAACTACTCCATCAAACATATCATCATCCACTGCCCTAACTTCAATGAAGCTAGAAAAGATTTTAACATCCCAGACAACCTATACAAAGCAATTGGTCCATTTTCAAACTTTCAAAACATAATTTTATACTTAAAAAAAATCAAATTGTAAAATAGCATATAACCTTCAATGTTAAAATGTAACACTTGTAAAGCTAATAACCTGCATAGTTGATGCTTAACCAATAAAGAAAAAAAAATATATATATAGGGCCTTTAGGTATATAATTAATAATTTTTTTCAATAAAAATGTATATACATAGATTAGATACGTACATTTAATTACGTAACGTTTTTATATGTTGATATTATGTTGTTACCTAGGTACTTGTTTATTATTTTAAATAATACTAACTGATCCTGCACAGAAATGTTCTTGACAAATTAAATGCCCATGGTTTTAACCCTTGTTGAACTCTGTTAAATGTAAAGAGCACAGATTATTTTTAACATGGTTACTTGGGTTGTTTAACCACATAAAAATTACAAATCTAAAATTATATCCAATTATATAATAACAATTCTCTTGCATAATTTATTGACGACAATTGTAGAAAAATCGGTCAAAACTTGATTTGCATACGGTTCATCCATTTCAGTCCTTTGATATTATTAGTAGATATATTTATTGATTTAGTACACTTGATCCTGCATGGTGTTGCCCGAGACAAATGCAATAATGTCAGTAAATTTACCCTGTTTTAAACTCCTTTAAATGTAAAATTTAAGCAGTAAACTAAACACATATTTTTAACGCTGTCATTTGGGGGTGATTTTAACCAAATATAAAATACAGGTCTAAACTAATAACTATTTTATTTTCTGTAATATAAACTCTATAAGAACAAAAAATTATTCATTGCTAAAAATCCTTATTTGAGCGTCTCTTTAAAATGCAAAATTGAAAAATTTGGCTCCGATGTGCACATCCTGGGGTAGTTGCTCAGCTAGGATCGATAGTCTATAGATCACCTTCTATGCACCTACTAAATTTAATATTTACACACACACACATACACACTCGAGCGCAAACATTGCTTTTTATTAACTTAGATTATATAGAGAAGCTTGCAACAACTTTTGTAAGTCTAATTAAAATTAATACATTTTTGAAAAACTTAAGTACTTAGGTACTTATAAAAATTACAATAAAACTTATTTGAGTCATTTTGAAATACAATACTTTCGCTTTTAATTAGCAATTTGTTTTGTATGAAGTTACTAAAATAATATAAACCTACAAAGGAATATTTTTCCTGATATAATAGCTTATTAAACAAATATCGCTCAATGAAATGAGAATAATACAAATGTAAATTGTAAAGTGAATTGCAATTTGGAAATAAAAGTATGTGTACGTATTTTTTTTTATTAGAAGAACAAAGATATGGGTTTAAAATTGAAATGTGAAACTTAATATAAAAAATAATAAATATAATACTAAATAAGTATGTATAAGTTCTTCTACTGGATGAAAAATTAATATAATATTTGATTTTGATAAAAATTGTTTTTAAACGGTTATTTTGAAGCTACAGATAAAGAAACCTATAAAAAAAAAAAATGTTTAAGCTTTTCCCAATTACCAAGAATCCAGAATCGGCGTCACGCACATCGATTAAATATATTTTTCAGTACACACTAGGCCCCGACGAAGAATCCATCAAAAATATATTTTTACCTACGATAGGATTGAACAATTTCATTTAAATTATTTAAATACCATATTATGTAAAACAAGCCAATGGTCACGTCATCGAGACGTTTTTCTTTAATAAAAAAAAACAATGTTAATACACTCGAAGAATTAAAATACCAAAAAAAATGTTTACTTGAATTTTCATTCAACGATTTTCATCAATCTACGAAAATATCACATTGCAGTTATGTATTTTTTATTGTAGCCACATGAAGCTGAGTTGTTTGAAAAATTTAAGTTTTTAAAAAGACACTTTTGTCTCGAAGCTCAACGGTATTATACTTTTGGTTATTGGCAATTCGTGTTGAAAAAAAATATTGGTATGAAATAACTTCAAAACGAATTATTTCATTTTATTTCCATGTTAGCTTAATATAATGAAAAAAATATACGGCGATCACGTGCAAGTTTTTTCAATGACTTTTGCATAACTAAATATATTTATTTTATATAAACAAATGAACTGATGAAATATGCATGACACCGTAAAGAGATTATAGTATTATATTATATGTAAATATTTTGAACATTCTCAATCCAGAGTTAGATTTGTTGAGATCGTTTGATTTTGAAATAATTTAATGACCCATACACGGGCAGAGTATCAGAGTGTATCTGACGTTAAATTTATGTGGTCGATTTTATTAAAACCTATAATACCTCACCGCAATAATGGCCGTCGATGTGTCTACAACTACCATATTGTTGGTTGCTCTGCACACGTCTTATTATCATGTGATATGCGTTTCCTGTCTTTGTGTCACTAAAATTATGTATTTTTAATCTTTAAATTTTACCATCGAAATTTTTTTTTCATTTTAATAATCACATAAATTTAAATGTTAATAATTATATAGTCATAAGCAATAGAAATACGATTATTACAGTGACCCAGTATACATTATGTGTAACTATTTAACTTTAGGTTACCTACGCACATTATGTATATATATATATTATGTATATTATATATACCATTACCTAAAATATAGTATAATATATGTATGTAGTAATATTATATACCATAGGTTAAAATTGTGTAGGTACCTATATACGGTATATATAGGTAAATATGTACATAATTTTAAATTCTGAGCGGAAAGATGAATGTAATTTTTAAACGTTTTTTTTATAGTGAATGTTAGATGTTCATTTTAATAAGACAATAATTATTCAAAATTAAATTGTGAATCCCCACAGTGTACGTATATTAATTATAGGTACTTCAAATAACGATTGTTAAAATACTAGTATTTCATGTGACATATGATATTTTCTATCACATTACTTATACCTCAAGCGTATGCATAAATAATATAATAATATACCTACATGATATTTCAAGTTAAACTTAATGGTATTATGTAGAGATTTTAAACACATTAAACTACCTGCTACCCATATTATATTCTATTAATATCATCTAGTAGCAAGAATATAATTATAAAACATACATTTGATCTGTTAAAATGTAACGAAAAAGTAAGAGTTATATATACAGAGTGTAGAATAATGCCTTATAATATTATGATTGCATGAGTAATAGTTTTAAATACATGAATTAAATATATTCTGTTTAATGGAGTGTACAATGTATATTAATGTCATTATACTCATTAAAAACTTAACGTGATTTTTTTTAACGTTACACATGGAAACAGTGCTCATTGTAGTAGATTCACATATTCACATATTATTATATTATGTTTTTGTACAAACTATATAGATGACATACAAATGGATGATCGGTTAGCAAAATATACAACAGTTGGTAAGTAAACAACTATTACGTTTAAGAGAAGAGTATATTAGTATATTAAATTCAGTTGAGTAAGATTGACGGCAACGATAAATTTTACGGTGGCCAGTGATTTCGGAAGTTTTTCTTTTTGCTGAATAGGCTATTATTTGTGCAGAATTTCATGAAAATATGTTTACTGTTGATATGGACCCCGCAGGAAGTGCATATTAGTGGGGTTTTAAAATGTGATTTTAAAGTTTAAACAATAATTTATTATGAAAATATTGTTCTCAGAACCTATTGTTTGACATGGTACTCAAATGTGAAGACAAGTTTAAAACTAAGAAAATATAAAAAAATGTCTGTTATTATTGTACGTTTAAAATGTGTAGCCTACATGAACACAGAATTGCACACGCCATTTGCCGTAATAGACTTAAGCTTTGCTGTGTAAGACGCATAGATCAAACTATCCACAAAATATGCAAATTTATATTCTTCTTAACTATTTTAAAAGCTTAAAGTAGGATGCAATGTTGAAACACGAACAATCAGTATAACGCAACAGTTCAATGGACGCAATATCTTGGTAATAGCTTAACAATTAATTTTTTTTTATTGACCTGTGCAGGTATTACAAGTAAGAGAAAAAAACTCACCTTAAATGCGCGTCTTCAGTTGCTAAAAATATTATTATCTAATAAACATACCAAATTAAATATTAAACTGCTCATTCAAAAATCCTTAATTAAACCAATTTGGACACATGGAATATCCAACTCTGAAGCAATTCCAAAAAATCCAATCTCAACAAAATTCAAGCTCTTTAAAACAAAATCCTAGTCTCCATCACCAACGCCCTTCCTTTATTTCTAATTTTACTCTCTACTCTGACTTAAAAATAAAAACTATTCATGAAGAAGCTAAAACATATTATGGAAGTTTTTTCAAAAAACTTCCTTTTCATCCCAACCCTCTTATATTCAGTCTAGCCACTCACACAATTCCTGAAAACACTCCATGGCGTCCAAGAATAAATCGGTGCCGAAACCTTCTTGAGGATTAACGACAATAACCTGCAATGATAGCAACAGGAAAAAAAATTAATACAAAAATATATGTATATATATTATATATGAATCATCAAAGGGAAGTGCGATCACTGGATGGTTTCTTCCCTCGTCCTTTTTCATGTATTAATTTCTTGTAGTACATATTCTTATTATGCCCTCGAGCATAGATTGTATGTTTCTTACGAAAATAAAAAAATAAAATTTAACTTACGTTAACATTACATAAATGTTTACTCGAGCTTGAATTACATTAAAATTAAGGTAAAATATTGTTTTATAATTTATTTACAAATTTAATTATTTTTTTTTTTTTTAGTTATATTACTTTTTGCTATTATGATACATATTTTGTTTAAGAATAAAAATAGGAGCTCGATTTTTATTAAAATTACTTTGAGTACTAAAGCTTCGGGCTATTTAAATATGAACTTTCCCATATTTCTTGTTTACTTTTTTCTATTAGATATAAATTATTAATACTACCCAAGTCTTAAGTATTAGTTTAAAATATACCTACATACATAATTTTTTATTTTTCAATTTTCTTTTCGTCTACGACGTGTGGAATAAAATTAGTGAGCTTAATTACTTAACTTAAAACGTATTATATTATCAACCTCATATAATTAAAAAGTAGGGCCACAGTGGTTACTGGTTATATTGAAATAAGGTACCATGTTATATAGGCTCATTAAATATTATGATTATTGTGCATAGTTTATAATACGTAAATATACAGCATAGGCGCCTACATAATGCATAGGTTTCATACATTAAGACAATTTGTTTACTTAAAACAATATGTAAGGTTGATCATAATAACGATTTACGCTGTTTCTACCGCTGAATACTGTGTCAACGCTAAATATTATGTCGTTACAGTACTTTTTGATTCGTGCTCGTGTGTTACGCATCACGAAAACGCGTCGCCAAACAGAAGAAAACTTGAGTCAGAGAGGTGTCATTATATAATACTTTAATACGCATTGTCGTATAACTCTCACCATAGAAATCTAAACGTTCTAAACGTTTATGCTGAGTAAGTATATTATGTAATATGTATATGTACATGTGTATGTATATGAAGATAATTTATATTGCCCACTACCTACTATTCTATAACAAAACACGACCTTTGATCTGAAACCAAAAAAAAAAAAAATAATATTTATATACATATCGTGCGGACTTACTGACCTTAATTAATGATACAATTTTACACTGTCATTCTGCAACTTATTGTTATCGACTAACTATGTATAACATTTGATTAAGAGCACCAGAAGAAGAACGATATACCTACCTGAGATCCAATAATTCTTCAACTCTTGTTCATGTTTTTCTTCATCACTCGTCGTGTTTGAGTCATTCAAAATATTATTTATATAGAAACAGGTAAGTTAACCAGAGTCAAGTAAAACAAATATTTTTTAAATCTAATATAAACTATATATATACTTGTTCTTACTTTTATATCATATGTATGGGATTATTATTGTTTTATAAATATAGTAACAAATTATTGCTATAATCGATGGTAGATTATGTTATAATTTCTTAAGTTTTTAATTTAAAAATTAATATTATGTACTTTAAAAAATTCATAATATTAGGTTGGTAATACTAAAAAAAAAATTTATTTTCAAATAAATCATGAAATTTGTCATTAATTATATTGCAATAGGTAATCATAAACTAGTAGTTTTCAACTAAATAAAATAATTTGTATAAGTAGGTATTTTTATAATTTATAACAAAATGTAATTTTAGTTTTGTGCACTTACCCGAATTACGTGTAATTGAACATTAAAAAAAGAATTATAATTCGTTATAATCTATAGTAAAATATAATATAGTTGTATAATTACAACATCGTTAGGTAGGTTCATATTTAATTTGTAGATTTTATGCGAAATGCTTTTGTTGTCATCCAGTAAATAATAAAGATATTAGATAGGTACCCTGAGTTCACAATGAGTGAATTTTTACTTGGACATTTTTCACCCAGTAATTTATTGATGTAATAAATTATTTTAAGTTTAATGTTGACAAACTTTACTTTATTAAAAAAATTACAAATAAATGTAGTTAAATTTAACATTTTGTTTTTGAATACTTTATAATTTCCAAGTTTTCAACAAAAGTATATTATAATAATATTATACTATTTCAACTAAATTTAAAAAATAAAATTTCTGATGGACACAGGTTGATTAAATATGAGTAGTTTTCTGAATTAATAATACCTACTATATTATTAATAAATTGATTAAACATTTGAACTGTTGAATGTATATTTCTCAACCTACTAAGGATCGATTTTAAATTAAGACAAATGTCAAATACGATGGAAAAAATAGGTTAAACAAACTGTTAAAATAGTGCAGTGTTGATTCAGACGATATAGATATATTGACATTTGTGTGTATTAACTTATTATGATAAGTCAAAAACTGATAAATTATAAGCTACTAATAAATTAATATTGTTTAACAGTTACTTTTTTTAATAAATTAATACTTTTTTTTAAATACAGAGTACAAGTGGAGTAATAATTAGAAGATAAATATTAGAAAATAACTTAATAACTAAAATTAAATTTACCAAATGTAAAATGTTATACTTCGTATATTTGACATTTGTTATACATTTTCTATATTTTTCTAAAATACTATTAAAATGTATTATTTTAATTACTATACTCAAATAGTTATTACATTTAAACTGGAACAGTATGATGCACCTATAGATATTCTAAAAAGAACCCTTAAAAATAAACTTGAGTTATGTAATAACTATAATACTATCCAAATTTTGATGTGGTGTGTATTCATCAGATGTAATAGTCAAATTTACGTTAAAAGTTATAGTTAGTAGGTATTTTTAATTTATTTATATAACTTGGGTAGGTACTCGAAAAGTACAAAAAGTACTCGGAAAGTAAATTAAGTAATGTAATATTTAAAAATGTTTAAACTGAAATAGGTGCTAAAGTCTAAGATAAATATATTTTTAATTATTTGTGTTTTTATTATTTGGACATAATAAAATAAAATCTATTTTTTATACAGTTTATGACTTTGTTTCAGGAAAAACCAGAATTTTTATTCATATTTAAATTAAAAAGCATACATTTATTTTCACTTTAATTAATAATAATTATTACCATTACTATGGTTGTTTAGAGATAATTTTATGGCCATGTATAAAAAAACTTACAAGTACAACACTACAACGTAAAATGCTACTACTCTATTAAATTCGATTTTACTGCTCGATTAATTACGCAGACATACTTTTTTACACGCGTTTTTAAATTAAACATTTTTATTATTAATATTCTTTAACAGCAGACATTTTTTCAACAGTACAATATATTATTATAATATAAATACCTATATAATACATATTTTGTAAGATCGAAGCGTGCTAAGTTATGAACATATTATTATATTGATATTGAAAAATAAAAACAAAAATGATCAGTAAATTGCAAAGCATTTATACACTTTATATTATTAATAATGACGTTTATTCAAGCAATGAGTTGGTTAGTCTCGCTGACCATCGTCTGCTGGGCAGTGCAGTGCCGCACTGTTGTGCAGTATCCGGAAGATGTGTACAGCAGTTTGGCTTTCGTTTTCGATACGACGGGTTCCATGGAAAATGACTACATGCAGCTGAAAGCTCACGCGGAGAGCATCATGAATTACGTGCTGGCAAGGAACAACACTGATATCAAGCATTTCGTTTTCGTACCATTTAACGACCCAGGTATAGTCGAAATACTATATCATTACCAATGTAGTATATTAGTATAATATACATTTTAAAATTTCCCGTAGTTGAAAAAGAGACGATTAAACGTTACTATATATGATATAGGTGAATAATATTACTATGCGTGTATCACAACGTAAATATATATGTAGAGCGAAAAACGCAAAACCGATGTGACGCCTCGATTCGTGAGAGAATTTTGCAAAAAATAAACTATAGAGTGTTTATTTTCACATCGAAGATAATATTATTCGTCAAACGATACAGATTGTATATTGCTTATAAAAAAAAAAGATAATATTCTAAAAATAATTTGAAAAACCCAGATTGTGAAGACAGAAAAAATGTAAAAAAAATCTTTATTGGGCCATCGCAGTGAATAAGCATACACTATAGTGACCTCATTCATTTCAGAAACACCCTGTATGCATATTAAAGGATGATTGTTCTATTATTAACCTGGAAATATCTTAAAAATACGGGTTTTAAAGTATATATTGTGTTATTTTTATTTTAATAACGAATATTACGGTTTATAAATACATATTTTATATTTTTTTTTTTTATAAAAACTGTTTCTCGGAATTTAAATAACTCTATACAAAAGAAAATTTGTCATTTCAGTAATAATTTTTCGACAAGAAATGTAATTCACCAAATTGTTTGTTGTTTTCTAAATTAAAAATGTTATTACATCTCCTATGCATTTACACCATATTGCTTCCGCGTGTAAAGAAAATATTATAAAAGTTTCTTTTCTTTTACGAGCATTTAAAGTAATGATACCGGAATATAGTGATATAACAGAATTTAAAATAACTATTCTTGTTCTTCTGATGTATTATACCAATATATAACTATCTGTACATAATAATTTTTATTCTTATTTTTTCATAAAACTAAATAATGTCAAATTGACGGCTAATTTATGGATACAATAAAATTGTACGTCTCAGATGAATTGTTATGATTTTGTTTGAACAGATGTGGGACCTGTGACAGAATCATTTGATCCAAAGGTAATTATGTACAAACTGAATCAAGTACTGATACGTGGAGGCGGAGATTGTCCGGAAATGGGTATAACGGCAGTGATACAAGCATTAAAAGTTGTGAAGCCCAATTCGTATATATACGTATTTACTGATGCGCCACCTAAAGATTCGCATTTAGTTTACGACGCACTCGAGTTAATCCAAAGAAAACAATCTCAAGTAATTAATTAAAACTATACTATCGTTAGTACCTAATCTTCAGAATATGTTGTATCGCAAATACAAACTAAAAAATAATTTCATGTCTTGCAACGGCACCGTTTTTTTTTTGTAGTATATATCTAAGCACATATTATTTATTTTTCAACATAAAATAATATTTGGATAATTTTTTTAACAAGCGCTAGTTTAGTATTTGTATAGGTTGCGAATGACCTTTTCGACATTGTATAATTCAAGTTAATAGTTCACTTTGCTCTAACTGTACCGTTTTAATGATCTCGATGATTGGTTTCATTGTATACAATATTACTTACAATCTGAGTCTTGCATTATAGTAATATTTTCCGAATCGTGGTAATCAGTATTACATTATCATGATTTTATTATGTAATCATTTATTGATTTTTATCCTCCCATTCTAAAATATATATAAGATTACTTGAAAATAATTTATAGAGTTGTTTAACTTTTTATTAAAAAAATGTCATCATTTATTAGTTTAGTAGGTAAGTACCTACTTTGATCTACCTATTTTAAACGGTACAATTATTTTTCTGTAGTCGTGGTGTGTACAACTGTTCAGTGTTCATATAGGGTCATTAAAAGAAAAAAAACGATATACTTAAAAATGTATAGAATTTATGTTTATATTTTATTTAGAAAACAATTCCTAGGTTTTTTTAAGTTTTCGTTAACATCTGCATTTTTAAATCCCTAGCCGATCAATGAATATAGAGATATAGAGTTTTACAATGATATGGGAAATTATTTTTTGTATCAGCAAATACTTTTTAAATTAGAAAAATGTTTCCGTCTTTAATATTGAGTGTGGTTTTTGGTACCAAATTAGATTTAGTTTGCTGTATGGGGTTAAACATGTTAAAAGAAAATTACTTGTTGGGTTAGTAAGACCGCTTAAAAAGTTTCACCTTCAGCCTTCAACTAATCACTTTCACTGCTAAAAATTGTTATTTATTTTAACAGATTCTGAACAGAGTAATGAATGTATTGATTTTACTGTGATGTGTGTGCTATTTTATGTGTCCGTATACACAAAAAGTTGTCGGAAAAATGCTTCGAGTTTTAACTAAGGGTGGTTTCTGGTGGAAAATTGGATATAGTTCTTACTTTTGAAAGGTCAAAATTGAAAATTCGGGAAAAATTAATTCAACTTAGGTAGGTACTTACAACTTACTGAATTAGGTACTACTTTTAATAATTGATCGAGGCTAACATATCGTTTTCGATGAGAATCGTTTTCCTTTATAATAATTTTAAATTTTATATCATTGAAATCAAATTTATCACATAAGTTACAGTGACTCACTCAACATCTATTATATAGCAGAGCGGTACCCCCTTCTTTTTTAATTTTAGTGTTATAAAAAGCTATCATATTGTATTATACATTTTTCAATTTGATAAACATTCTTTTGCATAATAATTACTTACGTCTAATTAGTATAAAAATATGAAATCAATTAACTATTGTAGTAAAACCAATTTCTTTTTATATTATGTTTCATAATACAATGACGTAGGTATTTCAAATTTTAATTAATATCTGTCTAGTTAAATGGAAATTGAGGTTAATTGATTTGTCATAGCGTCGTCCATGTAGATATACATTAAAATTGCGTACTTCATAATGTGTCATTTGTTTATACCAAGACTATAATTATCAAAATATTCACATTTCACAGATGGTCAGTTCTACATTATTTTTATCCTTCATTAATTTTTGTTGAGGTTTTAACTCCCATCATATTTTAAACGTGTCCATACCAACATATTTCGATTTCTCAAATGATATCATCATAATACCATATGAACTAAGTTTGAATTTTAATATTTTATTTTTTAGGGTCTACAATACATAGTTTAATATTCATAAAAAAATATTTTTAATTTATGTCTTGTAAATTTATTATATTCAACTGCTCAAGTTTCTGTCGTTATAATAAATTGTTTCATTGCCGGTGTGGAAACGAAATATTTTTACCTGAAATAGAGAGACTAAAATTCTTTTAAGTTTTCAAAGTCAACCAGTCTTTGAATTCTGAGCAGAGCACAGAATGTAATGGTTTTACAATGATGTGTGTGTATGGTTTTTTTTTTTATTAATTTTGGATTCTGAGTGGAGCTTTTCCATCACCGTTTACGGAATCGGGAGCAGTAAAAAAGCTATAATTTTCAACTCCGGGAGTTTTTCCGGATAGAAAATTAAATCTAGTTGTTAAAAAAATCAGAACATTTCAGACATATAAAAAATAATCGGTAACACTATAGAAAATTACTGAAAACTGAGGTATTCACATAACACTTGCAGTTATCGAAAAAATCGATTAAATGTGTTTTATTTTTGTAATTTTAAAACTTATAAATAACTTTAGATACCTAGGTGGAATTTAATATTTTACAAAATATTTTTATAACATTTTATAGAAGATGTATAATTTTTGTAATATTTTAACTCTGAAAATTTTTAAAAAATTTTTTTTCGATTTAGGTATGTTATTAACATTTTTCTTTCTTAGTTAAAAAGCTTGACAATTTATTACGAGATACTATACATAAAGTGATTTCTCATCCACTCAAAAGTATCAAAACTACATATTAACAATTTTTTATAAACATTTGAAGTAGGTACCTACATATTTTGACCAAATTCTTGAAAAGAACGAAAATTTGCATTTATTCCCTTTTTTGTAAAAGCACAACACACTTTATACCTAGAAGAATGTACAGCCGTGCAAGTGCTATTTCGTATTTACAAGGATTTTCTCAAGCTCATATTCTGAATTTTTGTCGAATCACATACCTAACCATTTAAGTAAAAATGTGTTTTATCTAAAAACTAACTTATAGAATCTTAGAAAAAAAATCAATGTACCCTCGTTTTAGGAACATTACTTATAGTATATAATATTATGTTATATTGATAGAAATTAAAACCATACTTAACAAAATGTATATAGGTACTTAAATTAACTACACTAGATGGCCCTATGAACTACACATGTTTGAAGTGAGAATTGTTTTTTCTTTTTTGCAACGTTGAATGTATATAAATCAAAACAAATGTTATACATTTTATATGCTATTAGTTTATGATGAAAAACTCACAATTTTTTTAATTAATCTATTCGTGTTTCATATATAATAAATAAATAAAATAATTAATAATTTTTAATACATGTACCTACACTTTAAAAAGCTTTCTATAACAAAACAACCATAATAATAATACGGGTTTTGTAAGTATATGTTTTAATTAATGAATCAAAATATTATTAAATAAGCCACAGCACACTTATTATTTAATGGTATTGTAAAAAAAATGTGCTTAGGTGGTCGTCTTAAGAACAGTGCACGACTGCATATCGACGGATAAAAGCTACGAAAATATAGCATCATTGGGATCAGGTAACGTGTTTGACGTCAACAAGGAAGATGTATCAAAAGTACTACAATTTGTAAAAACATCAATGGACATAAACAGAGTAAATTTGATGTCTGTCAATATCCCACAAAAACAATTGATACCGTTTCCAAAAAAGCTGAGTATCGACGAAAGCATAAAGAGTCTCCAGGTCTCAGTCTCGGGACTCAATTCTAACATTGGTGTGGTGAATCCCGTAGGCAAGATAATGGATGAAGCACATGGGTTGATCACCGATTTAGACTTGAAAAATGTCAAAATCGTCAACATTCTGGTAAGTTTTCGAGTTGTTTAATGATAATTATTTTGTTAGATATATTTATTTACTTTTCAATGAACGTTGTACTAGATATACATTTTTCTATCGGTTATGTTGATTGTTAATTATTATACCTATTATTTTTTAAATAATTTATGGCGTAGGAGTATAATAATATTAAATGTGAAATATTAAATAACAGTAATGAGTATTTTATATTTCTAAGGAACCCATACCCGGTGAATGGACTTTGTACATTACTAGTGAATCTGCACATACTATTCGTGCTTGCGGAATCAGCACAAAGAATTTTGATTTTGGATTTGCTATTACAAAACCAAAAAATATGACTCAAACTAGCCACAGGCCACTCAAAGGTATTTTGTACATCCAAACATACTAAATCATCAACTGAACAAAAATAATAATAATGCTCGAAAATACGATTAAATTAATATTACAACTGATTTACACAGTACATACCTGTACGGCACACATTTTTATCAGTAAAAGTTATAACTCAGAATATTATGACATTTATTCATTTAAATATTGTTTTGGTAGGTAGGTAGGTATTAATTTCAGTGCGATGTTTAGAAATTACGTACCTACTAACTAGTTTGTATGTTCGTTTTTTAAATAATCGATAAACTTCTCGTACCTGCCTGACAAACTGCAGTATACGTACACACACAAATTATTCAATGCAAATCCACCTTTTGATTTTAAACTATGACCATTTTGTTGCTTAGAACAAAAACATATTTTGTGATGGAAAATTAAACTCTAAAATATAAATAGAAAAAGTAGTAAAAGTATTATCTTAGGATTTGTATTAATACTGCTTACATTATAATATATACAGTACGATTTGGAAGATAATTTTTAAATTAAAAGAAATATTAGAAATTATTTAATAAGATAAATTTCCAATTCAATCATTTTTAATTAATATTAAGAGTTCTCATAATCATATAATATGATAAAAATCATCGTCGACAATTTAATGCATCCCGATGTATCATTGAATCTGATTACAAAATGTTTAAATTAACTAGGTATTACTTACCTATATATTTTACATAGATATGATAAAAATAAAATATTACAGAAACATTAACAAAATTATTTATAACTCGATGTCATTTTGTATTATAAATAACAATTGACATGATACATTATAGGTGCCAAAAACTATATATTAGTTGACTGTCCAGACGTTAAGAAATTTGTATCTTGTAAAATTCAAGATTTAAGCAGTGACGGTAAAACAGAGGCCCTGCCAATGACAGAGTTTGGAAAAAATTTGTTGTTATGTGGTCCATTTATACCCAATGACAATCCTTTTTACGTTCAGGTAAATATACATATTTCATTATTATGTTGAATATAGTGCCTGTAGTACCTATTAGTACCCAAGGCGATAAAATAATAATTATGAGAACTTAAAATGTAGTTTAGGTATTTATCTAGTAATTATTGATTAAACGTACACGTACGACGGCCTGTATGTAGGTAAGACGTTAAATATTATGTGTTCAATAGGTATCTATTGTATAATAAATGTATATCATGATTTTTAATAATATATATTCTATGTTCTATAATAATATTATAAAAAAAAAGTAGTTTAAATGACTAATAACTAGGTAGTTATTTAACTTAAAATGGTTATTTAAAGCTTAAACGTATAATACCTAGAATGTAATTCACGGTGTTCTAAATAAACTTTTTTGCATGATTATATTAATATTTAAATTCACATTTCAGTAGATAGGATAACATACTATTAATTAACAAATATCAAATTTAATGTAGGTGTACTGGATGTCTTGCCGTTTTATCTATTCCCCGAAAAAATATATATACTTTTTAACTCACATATTTGAAATCTATTGCCTACAATGAATTATTACGTCCTCGAGTATTCAATAAATATTAATTATGTATCTCCACTAAAAATTGAAACATAGATTCATTGGCATTATTTTTTTATAATAAATTTAAATACCAAGTTATTATCACTAAATGAAAGCTTATACTACCAGGAATATTTTTTTTAATTAGTATCTACCTACGTAGTTATGAAAAAAAAAATTTAGAAACATATAATTTAAATCATTTTATGGTCATTATTAAAATCATTTTAAATTAAATATTTATTAATTATTATTATTAATTATTATTATTATTATTATTATTATTATTAGCTGGTTGTATGAAAAGCGAATAATGATGTTAAATATACATATTATTGAAAATCTTAATTACTTACTTTATTTATTAAATCATATTCATGACTTGGATTCAATGAAAAACATGCAATTAAATTTTTTCCAAATATAATAAATACAATTATTTTAAGAAAAAAAAATTATCATAATGATGTAATATTGTCAATATGATGTACATAATATGCACTATGAGCTTTGCACATTAATATGAACGTAGAACTATTATTAATTACTCATTTTTCTTTAATATTTTCTATTGATAATGAAAGTCATTTAAATATACGAATCCATATTATTCCTTGAAAATTGGTCATCATACTATTTTAACACTCGTTTACACTAATTTTATACACCCTATTGTTCAATATATTTTTTACTACATAACAGTTTTTTAATATTATACATTTGTGTCTTTAAAATATTCTGAATTCTATAGAAACTGTTTAATATAATATTCAACATTTTTTGAATGTTTCAATTTGTTTGTATAAATATTAAAAATGTATTTCTTATATCATATTCTGTATGAAAATTTAACTGTTTTTTAAATAAGATAACTTAAAAAGTAACTTTTTAAATTATTTTATTTTAAGAACACAGTAAAATATCTAAATTGAAAATTAAAAACATAATATTACACATTAAACATAGTTAATAAGTTCATTAAAAAAAAAGTTAAAAACATATTATACTGTTAAGTATATTATAGTACTATAGAAATTTCAGTAAATACCCATTTATAGACTATTATCGTCCTTTTCGAGTAAATCAAGCTTCTTTCAGAATCCTTTTTTTTTTTGTTTCAATTAAAATGATTCATCATTGTTTTCCAACTTTCCAGTAGCTTCTGTAACTCTTGTGTCCCATTCAGTTTTAATATGTATACATCAAATACAATTACATCGTAAATTAAAATCGGGAACTTTAGAATGTTTAACAAAAAAGGAAATTTTTTAATATGCGCCAATCTAACCGTAGTATATAGTTCAAGGGATTTCAAACGTTGCTTTTTCGGGATAAATGGATTTTTTTATTCCGATGTACTGATACTTCTTAATATCTACTTGGATTCAGGAAAACCGGTTGGAATTCCTATCATTTTGTTTTGAGAAGGACTTCTTCATATTTTACAAATTATAACTATTATTTTATAAACTCTGGTACATCTGATTTGAAAAATTCGAAAAATTCATACTACTTTAAGATGTTAAGTGAAAACAATTTTTTTATCGGTAGTTATAGATAGGTACGTCAGTAATGTATCTATGTATGCCTATACTTCTGTAACTTCTAGAAGTCATTAAAGACGTCGACAATCAAATAAAAAATAGGTGAATAGATTTGTTGTTTAACCTATTACATACATCAAAAACACAGTTATTATTTCCATTGTAATGGTCATTTTTGAAACATTTACAATTCATAACTTATTTTAATGATGTTGCATGTGTATGTTTTACATGTCCTATACATGACAAAATATTAATAATAATTAAAATTAAAATTGTTTGCTCGTTATAATTACTATCATATAATATATAGGTAGTCATTAATTTAGTTTTACAAAAAATATTATTTGAATATAATGTTTGTAGTTTAAGCGCACTAAAACTATTATTGTTCTGTCGTTTAATTTAGGTATTTGGTATGAACCATAATGGTAATTACTTCAGGCGCATTACTAAAACCAGCATTATTCCAAATGAACCTGGTAAATTTGAATTATATTTTATGTGGCATGCATGAATATCTTAATAATTATTATAAATTAAAACCGTACGTATAAAGTATACATACATATATATAAACATATATATTATACATAGATGCACCTTACATAACTACAACAAAAAAGACTATCGCAGTAGTTGGTGGTGAATTGAGTATCAATTGTCATGTCGAGTCACTGGTCCCATTTACAGTTACCTGGGAGTCACTAAATTACCCTCAACAAGCTTGGAACTTTAGGTATTGAATATAATATTATTGTATTTATAGTGTAAGACATTAAACAATTGTATAAATAAAAAAATTAATGTTTTAATTTATTTCAGCCAGAGTTCAGAAATTGAATTAGTCGTACCCAACATAACATTCCAACATGCTGGCATTTACACGTGTGGTGCACAAAACATTGCTGGCTATTCCGAATCAACAACTAACGTCACCATAATATGTAAAACGAATCATAGTTATTAATATATTATTTAGGTATATATTATATGTGATTATTTACATATGTGATACAATAATAAGAAATAACTTAATATTAGAAGTATCTTGCAAAACCAAGATTGTAGAATTACGCTTTATGGATAGTAAAATAATGAGAGTACCTTTACATAAATATTAAATACATAATAATAATAATTTAGATAGGGACCTAAGTTTGGTAATTTGTACATTGCACACTATTAGTTTAAATAATTATAATTATTTTATTTCGTAATCAATATAATGTTGTGTTATAAAATTGAATATATAATATTTAGTTTAGTTCAATTTTATAAAAATCTGAAAATATAACATAACTAGGTATTATTTACACTTATTATATTGGGTATATTAATTTTATACATTATGCATTGTCCCAATTGTTTTCTATAATTGTTAAATTCAGTAAAAATAATAATCTAACAAGGTATTGAATTTAAACTGGCTAATAGAAAAACTGAAATGTATATTATAATATTATACTGTGCATACAGGTATATATTATGTTACACACACACACACACTGGCCGGACCTTCGAGCTTAAATTAAGTTAAAACTAGTTTTTAGAATTGTTTTTATGTAATTGGTGGGGTCATGGGGGACTACTAAGCGAAAAATTACTCAAGATCTGATCTCCAGATTTGTAAAATTGTATTATTCTAAACATGTCTATGATGCTATTCTAGTTAACGTATTCATGTTTTTTGTTTTATTTGTTTCAAATTTCCATTCATAGTAACGACGATGTTTACCATACTATAAAAAATATCCTAATCACAAAGTATGAAGTATTAACATACTTTAAACAACCAACGTTGACTCATCTTGGAACAATACAATACAATTTACAACTTAACAATAACCAAACTTTCTCGAGCGATCGGTAGGTACCCATTAATTGTATGAATACAGAACTGCACAGTTCGTTTGCATTCAAAATTAATAAATAGTATTAAGAGCCTACTCGTTCATAACTCAAATGCATAATACATTTTTCATAGTAAATTATCCATAAAGTGTATTATTGTTTTGCTCAATACCTATACTATTTTTAAATTACGTATCACTTATGTTTATATAACAGTATAATTTAATAACGGAGTCTATATATTATTGTTAGATGCGTAAATTATGAATAAATATTCTTTGAATCTAGGTTTTTATTCCAATTGCTCGGTTTTGACAAATGACAGTGGAGTGAAGTGAGACAATTGTAAATTAATTATATAAACATAATGATAGAAGTTGTTTATGCTCCATTAACTATTTATTAAGTTTTTGAATAATAAATTCAGAAGACTAATGATTATTTTTTTTTAACAAAAACTGAAAGAAAAACCTTTCGATATATTTATTAAGATAAAATGTTAATGTTCTCACAAAATTCGATGGATCGAACAACATTATTATCCGAGAAAGCATATCTTAGATAGCAAAGAATATTAATACATAAATTTGAACATTATACTTAAAATATTTTGGAATATATTAATTAACCTATATAGCTATTGTTTATGGTAAAATGTTCGAAATATAAGAAAAAAAGACCATCCATTTTGAGATCACAGATTTCTTAAATCATAACTTAATCGTTTTTTTATCTGTTTCAAGTGAACAATCACAAAGTCCATTTACACATGTTATTAAATAAAACGATTAATAAATGACAATCGACAACTGTATATTTCGAATTAATGATTTTTAACATTTTTCCTAATTTATAATTACCAAATTTCACCTTGAAAATATGTCAATATGGGTTATTTTTTTTTCTTAGCCAAGCCAACGATTAATGAGGGAAACGATAACGTAACTGTGGTATTACCAGAAGGTGGAGATTATTCGATGACATGTTCGGGTCATGGAGTACCCGCCCCCAAAATGATTTGGTACATGGATGGTTCTCCTATCTCTCATTACAATGGCAAGTACAGTACAAATTTTAATAATATGTGGTATATAATGGAGTTTTTTGAAATCGATACACAACACCGTTGCTGACGACAAATTATAATTCTGTCTTAGACCATATTGTAGTAATAAACGACATCTTGAGGCTGATTATTTACGATGCTTCGTTGAGTGATTCAAACGTGTACACCTGTAGAGCTTCAAATGAAGCAGGAGCAATCGAGAAAAGCTATAATATCGTTGTTAAAGGTGATGTATTTTTTTTTTTATTAACTATTAGTATGAAGGTGATATTATTTTTACTAAGTTTTTACACCATATTTTCGTACATGCTGGTGAAAATCTATTAGTACTGATATGCTATGTATTTGAATTTAATTATAGTTGAAACGCCTTTTCCGATGATAGCAAACGAATCTTTGATCATAAATGAACTCGATGACGTTCTTATGAATTGCCCGTTAGCAAACATGAACCATAAATGGTTAAAGGTAAGACAGATTTAATTAAGAAAAAAAACTCGGCGAATTGAAATTTTCTACTCATTATAAAATATAATATACATTAAATATTGAATTCTTTGATGTGTCTTAGAAGTTATAAACGAAGGAAAGAACGTAAAATAATAATTCAATATAAAATCCAAATAATATAGTCCTAAAAGCTGTAGCTTAAAAAATATAAACTGTTTAATTTAAATAAAATACTTTTATTTGTTTGTTAATCTCATCAAAATTCAGTCTTGGACTCTTAGAAGTAACAACTTCTCTAGGCAGTTTTGTGAAAACGTGAATTTTTATACACGACTATGGATTTCATTTATATAATATTTGATTGTTTCTTTTAACATCGAGCTACCTATAATACTAAATTTGATAATAATATAAATATTATATTATTTTCTTTAAAGTTTTTACATAACTAAATTAAAACTATAGGCTGCAAGTACACCATACGTGGTAGCGGTTAGATGATTTTGCCACGGGGATGTGGCTGATTTTTTAACATAATATACTATTTTGTCGTACAAATATAATTTATAGATACCGTTTTATTCCTATGTCTATATAAGTTATTATGAATATTGAAATCTTCCATCCTCCCCACACCCGTTTGACTGCCACAAATCATACAAGACACAAGTATAATGTAAATGTATGAACATTTAAAGTCATGAGTAATATTACCCACATGAGTAATCATCTATCATTTGACTATTTAAGTTGTATATACAATCCAAAAAAAGTGATTTAGTGGATGTCGCTCTGCTGTACATTAGGTGTCTAGGAGGTCCTTGTAATGGATGGTATTTAAATTTGAATTCAATGATATCAAATCATAGTATACGAAAAACGATTCTGAGCGGAGACGGTATGTCAGTGTAGGATATTTAAAATTGTTATTACTTATTAATATATGGTAGCCTGTAAGTTGAATTAATATTATTCTTAAATTATCAGTGATGCTGAAGAAATATTAAATATACTAATATAAAATTGTGCTTTTTTGAAACCGAATTACAACAGAATGATAAACGTTATTCTTAGTGTTATATACTTATATGTTATTATTAATATTATTATTTATAGTATTGTTTTATATGCAATTTTGTCCAATTTGAACTTAAAATGTCTGTAAAAAATAACTGTGTTTGTATATTTTTTAGATTTCTTAGTTACGCAAAAAAAAATTCTAAGGTGGGACCTTGTTTTAAATTGTCAATTCTTAGCTTTAACAATTGAAAACTTAATATATTTTTAACTACAAAATCATTTTCAATTTTCAATATGATAAATATTGTCAACATTTGAATTTTAAATGCTTAAAAAAAAATCTTTCCAGTGTATTTTTAATATTTTTCAACTGATATTGTAACAATTTATCGAAAGTCTTATATTAAATTTTCATTTTTTTTTTGACCTAACCAATAAAATTGTATTAACATTTATAGAAAAAAAAAAAATTGAAAATGTCCATAAACAACTTCGAACGAGTCAAAATATTTTGGAAGTTTTATCAAGTATATGAATTAATTAAATAAATATTTTGTGTAAATTTCAAGTCTCTACAGTAATTCGCCATTGAATTACCAAAAAATAAGAAAATCGAGTGAATGTTGTAAAAATTTCAACTTTGACGCTCATAAAAATTTAATTTGACTTTCCGGTAAAAACTTTCCAGTTTTTTTTTTTGATAAAGGAACTGTCAGGAATTTTATATTAAATTTTTAAATTTTAGATGTAAAAATTAAAAAAAATTTCAATTTCTAACTAAATATAATTTGCTAATTTTCATGATTTTTAAGAATTTTGTCAAAATTCTAAATTGAAACTCTCATCAAAAATTACTGTTCAATTACTCTCCACTTTTTTTTAAATTTCCATTAACAAAAACTTACAAGGAACCTTGTGTTACACTTACATGTTTTTTGACCGAGTGAACATTCTTTTATCATTTATCAACTTCAGTTTAAAAAAACAAATAACAATCGATAATTTCATATGCCTATAAATAGTTCAACAAAAAATCAAAATATTTTGAAAATTGTATGATGTAATGCTAACACAAATATTCAGTGAAATTTTCATGTATCTACGGTCGTTTTTGTTAGAGTTGCATTAAAATTCATTTTCGATTTTTTCCAAAATTTGTTTTGTGTAATAAATTCCCGTTTTTCCTCAATGTTTTGTTGGTTTTTCCTGTTGTTTTTGAAAACTATTGGGAATTTTAAATGTTGACCTCCCAAAAGCACAAACTAGATTCACTTTCCTACCAGAAAAGTTACTGTTGAAGAAAATCGAAGCACTTTTTCTATAAGAAACCGTGATGACAAACACAAAAATAAATAAATAAATATGAAAACACACATCATTGTAAAATCAATACATTCATCTCTCCGTTCAGAATCTAAAATAGGTCATATAATTAGTAGTGATTATTGTTTAAATACATTCTATAGTACCTACTATTTATATGACTGTTTGTTAAATTATAGGACGGTGTTAATATCAATGACTTAGTTTACAAAAGAGCAGATGAACAACATTTCAAACAAATAAGCCGTGCATTAAAAATCTATGAACTGGACGAATTAGATGGTGGTGTATACACGTGTATGAACTCTACTGAAGCCTATACATATCACTTACAAATTGCATTCGCTCCTTATTTCATAAGATATCAGCCCGAGACAATGATGATCGGGAAAAACGAAACGGTTGTGTTTGACTGCAAAGCAGGAGGATTTCCAACACCAAAAGTAAGCATTACTATACGTCTATATTATTATTATTACTATTATCAGGGATGAAAATAACTCATAATTAATACTAATTAGAAACATACCTATATACATTTATCGAGTATAGTGTAAATGCATTATTATAGGTAGGTCGTAGGTAGGTGTTTTGTATTGTAGGTATATATTCGAGTTTTTATTTTTATTACTATTAACAGTGTTACAATCCATACAAACAGTGCATAGTAGACAAGTTTTAGAATATAAGAAAGGGTATGAATATATTATAATTGAAGTGTGGGTCACACTCTTGAGTGAATAGGGAAATCGTTCGTCCCAATTAAGTTATTTGGATATAGTTAAGAATATGCTGTTTAAAAAGATAAGTGATAATAGTGTTGTTATTTCTTTAAAATATATATATATATATAATATATATATATATGTAAACTAAGCTAATAGAAAATAAATATAAAATAATATGTAGGTACCTACAATCTACATAGTTATACAGGATGATCCAACAAGTATGATCATCAACTTTTTTGCTTTAATAATGAAGTTTTTCAAAATCTGATTTTTAGAATCTTTAAATATACTTAAAGACCATATTTTCATATTCTTGAGATTTGTTGTACCACTTAAGGAGTGTCCTGTGGAGATACAAACTTTGTTTTTCAAATGGGAACCCCACTTTTTTACTGTAAATTATTTAGCGAATATTTTTATTAAGAATTTCGATATATTGAAATCAAAATTCGAAAGAGTAGTTTTCTAATTATTACACATTTTGTGCTAAGGATAATACAGTTTATAATAAGGAAGAAGCATATGCTTATACAGTATACGTTATTATCTATAGTTTATACACATAATATAAAATAATATGTCATTTTATATTTATTTAGTCAAACACTTAAATAAATAACAAGTAAAATCCTTCTTGATTTATTTAGTTATTTTTCTTATTCCATGTGTAGAACTGTATAAGCATATCCATATCATGGACTATTGTCCTTAGTACAAATTGTCCAATAACTAGGAAATCACTCGTTTGAATTTTGATTTCTATACATCAAAATTCTCAAAAAAAATTATCCTCTAAATAATTGAAAGAAAAAAATTGGGGTTCTCATTTGAAACACAAAGGTTCGTATCACCACTCCTTAAGTGGCACAAAAATTTCAAGAATATGAAAATATGGTCTTTGAGTATATTTAAAGATTCTAAAAATCAGATTTTGAAAAACTTCATTATTAAAGAGAAAAGGGAGGGGAGTATACTTGTTGGATCACCCTGTATATATATACATAATAACTAATAAGTAAGTAGCTACCCTAACCAAACCTAGGTAAGACATCTAATAAAGTTTTGAAATTGTAATTTTCTGTTTTAGATGTATTGGAGAAAACTTGAATCGACATTACCTATAACTCGTTGGACTTTAAAAGATACAGAATACTTAGAAAATAAACAGGTACTTAAAATTCATTCTGTCGATTGGATACATAATGGAACTTACAGTTGCATGGCTAAAAATAAATTAGGGATCGAAACACGTCGTTTTGAATTATTTGTGTTCTAATACAATTTACCATTCTATATACGTATAAACGTATTTTATTACATTTTCATATATATACTTAAGCTGGATAGTCGGTACTTATTGCCTCTTTTTAAAAAATCGTATTTTATTCGACAGTGAACATTAAAAAAATATTTAATAAATGTTCATACTAATGTGTTGTAACTTAAAAATGTTTAAAACTAAATATGTCGAAATACTTTTATCTATATTACTTTAAACACCATACAATTTAGATAATACGCTTACAATAATTATATTAAATTGGAAATGTTTTGTTGGGAAATAAATGATTTAACTTAACCCGTGTAACAATTTTATCAAGAAGTAATATAATTTTACTTTACTCCTTTACACAAGGGCTTTGAAATTTTAAAGCTATAAATTTAAAATGAAAAGTTATTATCTTGTTGTTAAGATGGCATTTCTAATGTATTCACATGTATTATGTACCTATATAAATTGGGTTAAAGTAATAATAATATTAGAGGTAGACGGTAATACCTAATTAGTAACCATCAGTATAAAGAACCAAAAAATGTTGTATGGACTAATGCCTTGGGTAATCAGTCAAAAAGTCTGAGGACCTAAAATATAATTTTTATTCCATAATATACTATATTATAGGTAAGTTTGACGCATTCGAATTTTCTTTAAATTTTATTGATATTATTACAATTTTTAAAAAAAATGTTCAGATAATATTCATAGGTATATAAACGAACCTATAGGTACTTATATAATAATAATTATAGCCACCCAAAGTGTAATAAATCAATGAATGAATTTTAAAAGTTTAATCACTGGTCAGTTCCTTGTAGTTCGTACCTACTGTGCATAAGCTATATAAGTCATTCTTATTGCATTTATTTTTATAATTATATTAATCGTTATTAAACTTATTGATCCGTGGACTGCGCGTATTGTTTGTTCATCTGCAGCAAACTTATGGTATCAGTGTGTGAATGTGTGATTTTCAATAAAAAAAATAAACGAAAAATAAACACACCCGGATCCATTTCTAGAAAGTATAAAGGGTTCCATTTGAAATAGGTTGGCCATAATGAATATGAATTTCATGTGTTTATTTTTCTCCGAATGTCGAAATGTATAGTACATTTTTCGTTCGGTGACAGTTACCTATGATAAATAAAAAAACACTATACCTATACCTACGTAAAACTATACATGAGGTATACACACCTTTTACAAACATGGATGTGTTATTATATTACTGTGTATTATGTCAGTGTAGTGTCTACCTATACGATAAAAGCTACCGTTCATGCGCAAAATAATAATGAGAATATAAAACCACCATGTGTACGATATCGCATTATATCTACCGCAGTTATATATTCATATATAGAGTATACATTGCATGGGCCTACACCCTATTAGCGCAATTATAGGTGGGGTTTTCACTCTTCAGAGGGCTTAGCACTGGAAAAATTCCACCCTTTGAGAAAATAAACGTTCGGTTGATACAATAAGAAAAGTAAATTAGTAAGCTGGTAGTTAGTAAAAGCAAAAAACAATTTATGGACTCATTATTCCAACAAACAATAATCATTATTTGTTGATTCATTGAATAAAATATTTATTTTAGTTGTGTGACAATATCAAGTAGGGTAGCTATATAATTTCCAAAGTACTTTTATTCAAATAGATCAATAGAACATGAAAATATTTCTTATATTATGTTATGTGACTTACAAAATGAGTTTATAGTTAGATATCTAATATTGAAATGCTCATCAGCCATTATACAATTAATTTTATATTTAAAAACTGATCACTAGCCTTAAAACGATATGAAATCTAACTTAACAATAGCTAACTTGGATACACATGGAACGAGTCGTCTACCTGCGGTGGATGTTGTTACTTTATATATTATTGAAGGCAGAACATTGGAACATTTCATTTATGAAATCACCATAGAAGTGTAAACATGTTTAAAATTTTAATTTATAAGTTATTCAAAATGTTTGATAATTGAACAATTTGCTGTTGAAATTCAAAAAAATAATTAGGTTTATATGAAACGAGCGTAAGTATCCGAAATTTGAATTATTAATATTTAGTTTCATATAATGCTACCTGTAGCTATAATTTAATGAATAATGGCACTTTTGGGAAGACGACAATTTTAAAGGTTATCATAATACTATTATCATATACGAGTTTATTAAAATTTACCTACTTAAACTTTAAAAGCAAAAACTCTTTATGAAACGAGACAAATTCGCGAATTTATGATTGCTGTGAGTAACTGCTCGATTACAATTAGTAAAAGTAAAACTTGGGTTACATAATATTATCTATAGGCTATAATTTCTGAATACAGAAAAATGTTCATAATTCATAGGAAACAAAAATAGTTTATATATTACAAAATAACACATTTTAAAAATTGCAATAATATTAAGTCTTAAAAATTGTTTTTCAAATAGTAAACTAGAATATATTGAGATTGGTTATAGGTATAATATTTTAAAAAACCTGAGAAATCACTCTACTATCGTATAGTCTGCAGGTATAGACGTCGACTGCCGACTGTAACTATTAAATTAGAATGAATGAAATTATTGAATACGCAAATTCTGAGTGGGGACAGTTGAATACTTTTATTATACATACAACCATACCCCCCCTACAAACAGCTAATAGCCATAGTTACCGGGCTTAAGATCAATAATAATAAAAAAAATAATATATTTTAGGTATTCATAGCTGCTATAACAAAAGTTATATATAAGCTATATTTGCTGATATGTTATAATATGATACAACATATTAACTTATATAACTTAAAATAATCTAAATATTTAGGAAATTTCATGATGTACAGTAAATACTAGTATATCTAAAGTCAAAAATTGTGAGTAGTCAAAATGATAAATATTTTTTTTAAATTACAACAAAACACTAAAATCGTCATTTTACATTTAAATATCTAATATTCGCAAAGAAAAGTAGGATTTTCGTAATAGTCTAACGCCAACCTCCAATTTTTTCAACATTTGAACTTGAAAGGTCCTTAAAAAGTTATTAAATGAAACTTTGTTTTGAGTTTTTATGCTTTTCGATAGAACGTAGAAAAATGCTGCTATAAAAACACTTCAGAGAGCTGTTATTTTTAGACATTTTTTAAAAAAAATGTTCCATGTTCCAATTCTATTTGGCAATTCCAACCCCTCTGAAAATAAACATCAAGGTATAGAATCATCTATTAAGTAACAAACTGCCTATTTTATAAAGTCGTGGTTTTATTAAACAAAAAGCATTTAATGTACAGTAAGTAACATCGAATCTGTTATCTATAGTGACATTTTGGACATTTGAAAATTAATTTGGAAGGATTTCCAAATGTACTTATTTGATAATTATATTGTCAATTAAGTTCAATCAATGTGACATCATGCCTTTAACAATCTACTGACTATTGGTACCAACCTAAATACCGACAAGTTAATACCCATTCTCTTTCGGTACGACTCAATTTAAAGTTTAAATGGAGACATCTTAACCAACATATTGGTTTGCCTACACATGGCAATAACCCGATTGAAACAGTCATATAAATGATGTAACAAGAGTTGTTATTATTATCCATTACTTAGACATTTTTAACCACAATTTACTCAAGAAATTATAAATTATTGTGCGACATTAAATTAGTTGGTTTTATTATCTTAATTAAAAATAACCTATTAAAGAAATAAAATAAACCTACTTAAATAATATAAAATTAGATACCATTTACATAATGTTTGACGAGTATTGTTTTTACAATTTTGAGTCTAGTCGAGTTCAAAATTTGAATAATCAATAAATTCCAAGTAGGTATTCGAAAAAAGAGTCGAGTAGGTACTGGGAATTGCTCGAGTATTTTAAATTGAACTAAAAATAAATTTTCTAAAAATTTTAAATTGTCTTTCATACAGTAATATAATTGATTCAATCTTGCCATAATTAATAACTCATAATATGATATTAAATTCTAAGCTTACAATACAAACCTTACCCTGACAACTACTTACGTGGACAAAACAAAACAAAAATTCAGTCAAATCGATGTAGGTAGCCAATCTCAAGTGAACATCTCTCTTACATTAAATTGATTTTTAGATTACTATATTCAATATTGGTTTATTATTATTTATTTTATTTACTATTTAGTAGGGAATAAAATATGAACAACTAAAAGCCAATAATAGTAAATAATATTAAATACTAAATAGTAAATACTGAATAACTACTAAATAGTCTAAATATATATAAACAAATTAAAAAACATATTTAAAAAATTAAATAAGTATAGGTAGCAGTATACTATTAAGTATTAAACTATATTAACGTTAATTGTTAAATTAATGTTGATCAACCCTGGTAAAACTGTAAGTCCCCAACAAAAATTTTAAGAAACCCGAATAGTGAATATTTATAATTTATATTATATTATTAAATTAATGAAGTATTAGAGTATAATTATTTGTACAACTTATAATACTCATAACTCTCTTTAAAATAAAATTTATATAAAAATCCCAAGAGACGCCTTCCATAATAATCTTACCTTTAATTTTAATAAGTGGTCGATTCACTCTAATTTTTAAGTTAACAGAGCCAAGCGTCATCTGCTGAACATAAAATTTGATATTTTAGGCTCTTGTAAGACGGATAAATTACATGCGGGTATAACGTCCTCCTAACAGTCCTGACTACCAAATCATTTTGCCAATTTTAGTGATTTGATCCAAATTTCGATCTCGGTCAAACTTGTAAGAATACCCTACGTATTATGTCTATAGTCTATATTTAAGTTCATAAATATTAAACGTTCTAGACTTCTAGTAAATTGTTCTATTTATGCAAATAACTTTAGGTATAATTTAATTTTATATTTCATCCTAAAATTTGACATCTTCACCTATAATTGAATTTTATCCACAAGCAATTATTGGGTACCTATTTTGGTATATTACGTCTTTATTTAATTTATGATTTACATATTAAATCTAAATTGTTCTCTGTATACACATTAAATACTGTTTATTATTTACATTTTTTCAATCGGCTATTATTGCACTTTAGTGATAAGTGGTTAAGTTACAATTTATAAATGTATTGTACATTATCAAAATAAATTAATATACTTATTAATCAACATTTTGGATATTAGGTAGACACCTACCTAATTAGTAATTATCATGTTATATTGTTATGTTTACAAGTCCAAAGACTTAGGTACCTACCTAACCATATTAATTACATATTGATATTGGTGATCTGATTTTCAACAATCGTAAATATTGTTAAACAACTGCGTTTATGTACCTACCTAATCAATCTGACTCATAATTGATTTTTTGTTATTCGTTGATAATAATATAATATATTATAATTAGGTATGCTTTATCTTTTTAGGTCATAAACTCGTAATAGCTTATCACTTTGTTATGAAATGACCGAAATGTAATCAACTTACATAGAAATTATTATAGTAGGCTAGGAGCCTAGGAGGACCTACCTATGTATTATGTACAAAATATATTAATCACTCGTCCACACTAGCAGCAGGCAGTGTCCCTATGTTTTTCTTGTTCTGTGATACAATATGTAAGTTCATTAAATTATTTAATTACTTAATAAAATGTTTATAATTTCCAATATATCGTTGTCTTGGATAATATATAAATTAATACAAATATTAAATATAATATTATAAAGTAGGTGGTATTACATGAATAATAACTTGTAAAATAATGTAACCTGATTTATAATTTTAAATACCTATAATATATCTAGATTCTAGGTGGCTATGAATAAGTATTGTGTGTGATTATTTTAAAAGTTAGCGTTCAATACTTCTAAAAATAATAGGTTTTTTCAAAATGTACGGACTTTTATATTACCTATCATTTATGTGTCATCATGTGAAAAACACTACAAACATTGGGTCTTAAAATTGTTACATAATTTTTTTAATTCACGACCTGAAGCAGAATATTATGTTAAAGAAAAATGACAAAGCATAAAATAAAAACTAAATATTTGATAGGTCTATACTTCAATATTATTATTAGAAAAATATTCTGCTGAAAATGAAAAAAAAAATGAAAATTAGAATTTAATTTATCCTGAATCAAAAAAAAAAAAAAATTGAAATAACAAGGGCTCCTTGCTGTTAAATCAATCTTTCTGTAAATTGAATTACAATTTATTAATTGAGGAACTTATCTTTGTATTTTAATGTGTAAAATGTTTTAAGTGTATGTTTTGTTCAAAGGGTAATTTTGTATACAAGTTCTATTATAAGAGCTAATAGTTTTCGAACCATTACAAATTGTTTATTAAGGAAAAAATTATCAACATCAGTTAATATGACATCAAAAATAACAGAGAAATTCAAGTTACCGTCTCGCCATGAAGCAGGTGTATACAATGTATGGTAAGTGTTTGTGACCAATGTTTGTGATGAAAACAATACACTGGGTGCTTATATCAGCTTTTTTTTGCTTATTGTACTTATTATACAGTGTATTGGTCTACATTTAAATATAATTAGGAATAAATAATATGAAGAACTAACAAAAGTGGCCTGCAAAGTAAAAGCTAAATTAAAAAAAAATTATTTTTAAACTTTTAAACTTAATTCAGTAACTATTTTCTTACTTATTGCTTAATTTTATCTAATTACTTATTACTTACTATTTTATTTACTACTTGATCATCAACATAACAAACTCAAGTTAGTTTTGTCAAAAACTTGCAGACCAATTAAACCTACTTTTCAAAAGTCAGTGTGACTACTAATAATGAGTTTAAAAGAAAATTAATTAAACAGTGTAATATTTTAGTAACTTTATAAATAAATTCTTAGTTACACACTAAACACTAAAGATGTACCTAATTTTAACTAAACAAAAACAATTTTATTTTACATGAGAATAAGTTATACTGAAAATATAATTTTTAATATAAATTATTTTATTGAATTAAAGAATCATTTATTTATATAGTTATCAATTTCAATAAATTTAATGTCATACTTAAGAATCTATAGTAAAACGTTAATGTTTTATGTTAAAGTAAAGTAATGACCTATATAGGTACTTAATTTTTTCTTATTCTATTCATAATATAACAGTTAAGTTACGTTATCATAATTGCAGATGGGTATACTATGTATAAAGATTATTACCGATACAACCTCTACATTTTTCATACATCAAATATATTGTATTAAGTTAAATTTCTTTTTAAAGGATTGAATTTACTCAATTAGCTGTAACTACAAAATGTTTAAATTTGGGACAAGGATTTCCAGATTATGACCCACCATCACGGTTTTCAAATTTCTTAGCTGAGGTGGCTACTGAAAAGAATTCATATTTCAATCAATACACTCGTGGATTTGTAATATTATATTCGTTTTTAAAAAATAACATACATTCTTAACAAATAGAATCATTTTTTTTAAATTCTAGGGACATTTACGTTTAGTGAGAGCTTTATCTAACTTATATTCTCAATTGATTAACCGAAAAATTGATCCCGTAAATGAAATATTGGTCACTGTTGGTGCATACGAAGCTCTTTATTGTGCCATACAGAGTAATATAGAAGAAGGAGATGAAGCAATTATCATAGAACCTTTTTACGATTGTTATGAGCCCATAGTACGTACTGCTGGAGGCACTCCTAGATTTATACCTTTGAGAAATGTAAGTATATAATAAACATATTACAAATAGTTGATTATTTACAACCAATAATTTGAACACTTTGTATTATATTTAAAGACGAGGCCCAATGCATCATTGCCAAAAGCAAGTGATTGGAAGCTTGACCCTGAAGAACTGGCATCATTATTCAGTTCCAAAACCAAACTCATCATCATAAATACACCACATAATCCATTGGGAAAAGTATTTGATTACGACGAGTTAACAATGATTGCAGATTTGGCCAAAAAACATAATGTTCTAGTTATTTCTGATGAAGTATATGAGTGGTTGGTGTATGAACCAACTAAACACATTAGAATGGGTAATTTAATTTTGTGTAATAAACCTATTTTTTATAAGATTGTAAAAATATTCATTATGCTTATAATATGATACATAGGTAATATATATACTATATATTAGATGCTGAATATTATTATATTTCATACACACAAAGACTTTTCAAATGTAATGTTTTTAGTTAAAATGAATTTAATCTACTGTAGTACTAGTAAATTAGGTACTTTAATCACAATAACATCATTAAATACCTATACTAAATTACTAAATAGGTACTAAGTAATATTATAGGCAGACACATCATCTTCACTCAGATTCATTTTTTGTCTACAATGATTTTATATCATTGAATTCAAATTTAACACCATCCATTACAGTGACCCACCTCTAACCTACTGTACAGCAGAGAGACATCCACTTAACTGGTTTTTTTACAATTAAAATTGTTTTAATCTTTTCTTCATTATCTACATACTATTTCATGAAATTTCTAATTAGGTGACTTATGAATTACGTATATTGTAGGTAACATTTTGCAACACACCATTTTTTTAAATTAAAAAATAATGCAAATTAATTTTTGTTATCAGCTACATTACCTGACATGTGGGAAAGAACAATTACAATTGGATCTGCTGGCAAAACATTCAGTATGACTGGTTGGAAACTTGGATGGGCATATGGCCCGGCTAATTTTATAAAAAATCTATGTGTTGTTCATCAGACTGCAATATATACATGTGCAACAACAGTCCAGGAAGCTACTGCAAGAGGATTTGAACACGAAATCAATGCCCTCGATACACCAGAGAGTTATTTTCAAAGTTTGTCAAAAGAGTTAAAACCAAAAATGCAATATCTCTTTAAAATGTTACAAGACAATGGCCTTCAACCAATTATGCCTGATGGAGGATATTTTATGATTTCAAACTGGACAAACTTTGGTTGGTATATAGATATATAGTAATTTATGATAATGGTCTACCTTATGTATATTATGTTAACTATTTATTTTTATCTAATTTACCTTTTATTTTTTAGAAAATAAATTAGATTTAAGTTCGGAAACTGATAAATACAAGGACTTTAGATTTGTAAAGTGGCTCTCTAAGAATGTCAAACTTCAAGGAATACCGTTTTCAGCATTTTACTCAGAACCTCATAAAACTATGGCTGAAAATTATCTCCGATTTTGTTTTTTTAAAGTAATTTTTAAGCTTGGTTTTTCTTTGTTTTTGTAAAATTTAAAACAAATCTATTTTATTCAACAGAAAGATGAAACTTTGAACAAAGCAGAAGGCATTTTAACAACATGGACGCACGATCTATCAGAACAAAAGTCTAAACTCTAAAATATTTTGTTAAAATTATTATAATAAAAAAGATTAACTATCACATTTTATACTTGAGAAAAATTCTTAATTTCATACACTAGTAAATTATCCTATTTGCAGAGTACATCTGTTAAAATGAATGGGTAGAATAAGTACCTATTCATTTTTATTAGGGTTTTTATTATTTTATTCTTATAACTTAAGCATAGTATTTAATTACAATAACTAAGCAAAAATCAAGGATATCTTATTTACATAGTTTTGGCAACTGTCATAGTAATGTTTGTTCATATAATCATATTTTTAGTTGCAATAACAATTATTTATAGTTTGTATAATTAAATACATTTAACTAAACCTGAATGATAATAACATTTAATGGTCTAAATAAATAGCTGTAAACTTTAAATTGTTGGGTTATATGAACTCTAGGTTAGGTATAGCCGTGTAGCCGTGTAGGTATCTACTTCTATATACATAGACTGACTTTTATCATTAAATTAAAATTTAATACAGCCACTACAGTTACTAACTCAATGACAAGGTACATTTGACACCTACTGGCTACCTACATGAGTAGGTAGTACATAAATGTTCTGGGTGGCTACCTATACCTTTCCACTTTTAAATAATTCGATTTATCAAAATACAGTATGGTAACTGTTTTGTAAATAAAAATTTATATTTTTTTTTCAGCCCCCTTGTTTTCTAATTTAATAGTAGGTTAGGTACTAACTTGGGAAGTACCTAATTATAAAATTTATATTTTCATAATTTTGTTTATCAAATCTAATATTTATTTAATGTGAGTGTATTTTTATTTTTGAATCAAAACTATCTACATATATATTTTAATTTATTTTATGGTTAGTAGGTACAATTATTGTTATACTTTGAGTTAAAAAACACAATAACTTGTGATGGATTATTTACTAACAAGATTATTAGGTGTTAATAATAACAATAATAATAGTAATAATTTCCTAATGGTATCACTAATTTATGTAAAATTCAAATTAAATTTAGTTCAAGTTAAAAATGATCTACTTCAGAACAAAAATAAAAATGTCAATAGTTACCGATGTAAAGGTTACTAACCTTACATGAATAAAGAAAACGGTCGTGAAATATTTTTTAAAATAAAACCGGTTTTCATAAGCAGTCTCATTATTTAATAGCCAGACCTCATAACAACCATGATTATACATTATTTATTTTAAAAATTTCATAAATCGTTATCATAAATGTATAAAGAAATATTAGTTATCTTTAATTATTTTTGTTGTACAATTCATGTTAATCCAAGGTTTGTATAATAAATAGGCAAAAATGGGTTACATTGAATTGTATTTTTGAATTTAAAATGAAAATGAAATTGGGTTTATCATATTAAATTTATTTATTTGATTAATATGAAGAATGATCTAAAATATTATGGTGTTTGTACATATTTAATTGTGTAGGCATGGGGGGAGAGATCCCCTCTCCAACCAACTACTTACACTATACTTTACTTGTAATGTACCTAGTGCTATAAACCATTAGCAGCACCCTGGGCCCCAAGTACCAATGTCAATCACTTTCTTACATTTAACTCTTATTGTTATTAACTCTTTACTAAATATAATAAGCAAAAAACAAAATATATACAGGCCCCTCTTAATTAATTTTACACCCGGGACCAAAAATAGATGTCTTAACAGTATCTATGATGGTATATATTAATATGTAGGTAATTAATATAATATGGTGTGTTACACATGTGGAATCACAGATATATTATTTGTATCCAGACTACTGCAGTGTGTATGGTATGGACTATGGAGTTTGCTGGTTGGCCATCATACTAAAACCGAATCAAGAGCTTATTTACAAATACACTTTTGAATTTACCAATCAATGTTAATATCTAGTCTCTCACTGTCTCTCTCGTCTAACAAACCAATCATTAAAATAAATTACCTACTACCTATGTTAGTAATGTAAAATTCTAAGTACAACTAAAAATTAACTATCGTGAAACCATGACAGAAAAAAACCAATTGTTTTCCATTTTCAATTGCTTGAAAAAACAAAAACTAAATTTTGTATGTTCAACTTGAAATAAAATTATAATATCCATTTTTGTAATATTTATCAACTGTATTTTATATAAACAAAAAGCTACGGAGATTGAAAAATGGTTAAATCTTACATTGTTCAAGCAAAATATCAATACTCGTGCGATGAAAATGTTTTATCTGAGATTGAACAGTCATTGAATTAGTATCTATCTACCTTTATCTAAAATAAGAAAATATTGTAGTAAGTAACTCTTTATGATTTAAACTATTAACTACTTAATATTTAATATTTAATATGCTACTTAACAACTTTATTTCCAACTTTTGAAATCGACAATACTTATAATTATAAGAGTTTTTTCTCATTGTTAGAGATTGAAAATAACAATTAAAATTATTATATTTAATGATAACAATGCTTAATTTTTAATTGTTCAGATTACTACTTCTACTGTATAGAATTTTGAATTGATGCTTCTCATATAATATAACAGCATTAATTGCATGATATTTCTAATTTTGTAGTTGATAGTGCTTTTAATCTTTCTGAATTTTCCAAATGTTTGAAATTGGCTTGGTTTTTCACTTGACTATGATTTTCCACAAAAAAATTCATGGAGCTTTTCTCATTATAGTTTTAATTATATTTTAGAATTTGTGCGTAGCGATGAATGTATCTTATTTTCAACGATCTGTATATATTTTTTTCTACCCTGAACCAAAAAAAGTTTACCGTAAAGCAACATTAATTTTTTATGAGCATTTGGATTAAAAATATTAATGATATTTGATATTCAGCGGTAAATAACGAATTCCAATTAATCAATTTTTTATATCTTGTTGTAATTCAAAAACAAATGTTCATAAATACTTGAAACTTTCCCCTTATGTTTATAATAGCATTTTCCATACATATTTTGATTATTATTGAGCTATTTATAGCATTGAGACAGTTTTGAAATTTAGTAAATTTTTTAAAAATTATTGTCGATAAAAACTTTTTCACTTACGAAAAAAGCTTAAATATTTAATACAAGGGTGCTCATAATATGCTTTAAAAGCAGTTCAAAAGTATTAACGACATATAGGCCAATTACTTATATGTTCATTTAAGTTCAAATTTTGAAAAAATTCATCCAAATCCCGAAAAACACTTTTTTTTGACCTTTTATTAATAATTACGACAATTGATAACATAGTGATAACCCTAAGTAGTTGGTAGTTATCTGTTGAACGTTATGTTATGTGCCGTTTCATTATTTATTTTCAGTACCTAGGTATCTAATAAAAAAAAAAAATGTGTATATGTAATATTATCTATTTATGAATATATTTTAACCGAGTAGTATGTGTTATGTTGATTTGATTTAAAGCTTTAAGCTACCAGCGGAGTAGTTGCATGTTTAGCTCGTGACCCTCAGATGTGATTTGGTAATTACACAATTTTTGTTTGCGATGTAAACAAGTTAAAAAATTCTTTAAGAATATTTGAGTGTAATTATGTTTAAACGAATTTAGTGCCTCATCATTTTATAACTTAATTGAACGCCGTTCGAAGTATAATCATTAACGGGTAATAATTTGTTCGTTAGGATCACAAGACCATATTAATTCGTTGCATCAGCTATTAACTATGAACCAAGTCTAGTTGCGAATGCGTTATCAACACGACAATATGATAACATTATTGTTAAAACTCATATAACGAATTGACATTTGCCGGTAATAAATAATAATTATTATTAATAATCTCGCTGTCGTCCTTTTTCTATATCGTATTTATTTTATCTGAAACAAAACAACCGTCATTATTATTATTTTTTCCTAATGAAATTATAACATTTTATTATCCACACTTAACGTCTCGTACTTCGGCTTCATAATATTTTTTCATGATAATTACAACTATAATTAATATTAAATTTATTTGTGCATTATCTATTACTATAATTACAAGCCACTTGAATTAAAAAAAAATATTTCAGTATCTAGTGTTAATATGTAAGTTCATTAAACATATAGTTGTCTTAATAAACATGGTGTTTAAATTACATTAGAAAAAAAATAGGTCAATATTTTATTAAACCAAACATATTAAATTTGATATTTATAGCTGTTTTCATATTATCAGTTACAATTATTGTTATGGATTTAATTAACTACAGACTATCTCAGTCATAATGCAAGAATAACGGGCGTTCAGTCACATATAACTAGTGGTTAATACTAATTTATTTAAGTTGCATAGTTCTTATTCCGCGGCGTCGTCGGTTAAAACAGGAAAAAAAAAAAAAGTTGCATAGTTCTTATTCCGCGGCGGTCGTGGGTTAAAACAGGAAAAAAAAAAAAAGTTGCATAGTTCTTAACTATTTATTGAGTAGGTACCACCCATCTACTATATACTTATATTATAACCAATGAACAATTTTTTGTAGTTAACACAAAGATACCTACTGCCTAAAGTATTTGTATTCCTATACTTATGGTAGTTACATATTACAGTCTTGAAATACCTAGTTTTAGCTTATAATATATACTGTTGTTTTTTGTTTAGGATAATATTGTACAATAATATAAGAAGAACTGAGTTTATACGAATAAGTTCAAATTTTTTTTCAAAAAGAAATTTATACATCTCATCAGTCAATAATAATCAAAAGAAAATGGAAAAGTTCAAGTTGGCATCTAGATATGAATCTGGCCAATTCAATGTTTGGTAAGTGTTTTATTTGTTACCCACTAAAAATTAAATCATGATGAGATGAGATTATTTTTAAATTATATTAATACGTTTTCAATGTTTGAAATTATATAATGTAGTTAGTTGGGTACATCTCAAATTCTGAGTATTTGCACAAAATTATCCAACTATATTAAAATGTTTGTAATTTGTTTGGTTTTGTATTTAATACATTTATTTAATGTGAGAATTTTTATTTTTAATCAAAACTAAAGGTATTTTCTATTTTATTGTTAGTACCCTTATTTTTCTACTTTAAGTTAAAATATTAATTTTAACCAAAATTCTAAAAACATTTAAATTAAATTAACTACTACAGAAAAAAAAAAAACAAACCCATATTTAACATAAATAAAGTTGCTTAGAATTGTAGTCACTGTTATTTAGTTATAATTTAGGGAGCTTATCTAATATTAACAAATAATATGGAATGATACATGATTTATGTTTTGGTATAAATATTTACTACTTTCTGATATCAAATATCAAAAATCTGAGTTATGTTATTGATTTTGAACTTTTAAATTAGGATACTAAGTATAAATTCTTAATCGCATATAGTTAGACATTTTCCCCTTCCCCCTTATCATCAGTGGCCGAGTATGGAATGTTGTCGGGTTAGTTTTGTTCCTCCAACATAATATGTGCCATTAAAAATTACAATTTAGCCATGATTTGTGCTGATACGTAAATAATTTTAATGTATCTTAATCCAACTTAGAGTGACATGTTGCATGTTGCATAATGTATCAGTGTATAATATAAACTGTACAACAGATATGTAATACTAGTATAATTGTATTCGATATTATTATTATTATTATTTTATAAATTATGTAAAATAACATTAAAATTGATACATAAAAATCTTTCATGGTTATAATACCTTAAGTTTAGATAACAGCTGTTGTCATAGTATAATATTGTGTTTTTAATTAATATTTTTATCATAAAAAGGCAGGTCCTGTTCGTTTTTTAATTACCCATCATTCACGGTGACACGGTCTAGCCACTGAAATAGGTAATAAAAGGTTGACAAATTGAGTAATATACTCTATGGTGTGTGAAAAATTGTTTGTGTTTCGTGGAACCCTAATGTCTAATCCAACTAGACTACAAATTTTCTAAATACAAAAAGGAAAATCAATTCTCTAAACTCTCAAGTCTAAATGATACTTTTATGATGCTGTTAATGACTTTTCTTTATTAAACTTAGTTTAAAAAAAAATTTTCATTCAAAAATATTCTAAATAACAAACATTGAAAAAACATAATTTTCTCAATAATCTCATACATCTGGCGGAACCCTTAACATAGTCCCACAGAACCCTAAGGTTCCGCGGAACACACTTTAGGAAACGCTGATCTAGGCAACTCTTATAACCAGGGCTCGTAAGTTCATGCATTTGCATGTTTTTTTTGCTACACAGAAAAATATGCTAACTGAGATACAAATCCGTTTCATAACAATAGTAATAATAATATGAAGTTTAATAATGCATGTTTTTGCATGTTTTAGGTGTAAAGGCATATTTGGCATATAATCGTTTTTTTAGAGTTTATAGCCCATTATATTATTTCATAAAAAAATTGTTTAGAAAAATATTTGAAATGTTTCTTGTTTCTTATTTACTTTCCCGTTTACTGAATGATAGTGTTTTGATTTATTTTTATTTTCGTGTGACTACTTACTTTTCTAGTATTTCCCTATTTAGATTTTATGCGTTTTACTAAGTACCGCGGAAACAATTTTATAGCTACCACTACCATCCTCCGCCGTGTATAGTCCCTCGTCAAAACGATACCTGTACAAGTGTACAAGCATGTAGACCTTTACAATGTTTCTTACCAATCCGCATTTACAATTTTGTACACTGGTACAGTATAGTTTTCTTGCACACGCCAGTTGCTGAGTTGTTTAACTGTACGAGTCTTGAAAATGTCAAATAATTAATATTTCATTCCAAATATTTTCATTGTAGGTGCAGGATAATGGTGTACAAAAATTAGACAAAAAATGACTACCTAATAAAAATAAATAAAGATGACAAATCCATATGATTATATGAACTTCACAAGTATTCATTTTATTAATTTTGATTGTTAAATATATAAAAATTAAAAGGAATAAAATACTTTTAAAATTAATGGATATATTCTTATTAATTTAAAATTTGCTCATAAATATTTTACATAATGCATATTTTGAGTGCATAATTTAAAAATGTAAGGGCATTTAAATGCATATTTTCGAACTTTTTATTGCATATTTTTCCAATTTTTAGTGCATGAATGCATGCTTATTTGCGCTTTTTTGGTGCATGAACTTACGAGCCCACATATTACATATATATATATATATATTTGTTTTATTTAATATAATATGATATGTTGATTGTTTTCTTTAATAATATTTATTGCATTATTTTATGTAAATACATTTTTTTTCCATGCATATTTACTCAAATATATGAGCTTGGGTTGAAATTCTCTCAAACCAAGTTTTCATAGAGTATCTGGGTAATAGGTAATATTATATTAAATATCTTTCCACTAGTAAAACTCCGATTATCCGAACGCCAATCAACTGGGCAAAAAAAAATATGGTCTTTTAATAATTCATAAATCATAATTAATCGTTGCCATGAATCGTAATTGTATTTTGCCATTCCGTTATCAGTTAAATATTATAATGAAATTATCTGTTTATTGTTACAAATTAACAATTATATTTCATACAAATAAATAATAAATACATACAATATGTTCATACAATTACAATACAAATTGTGATGTGTCATATGTCAATCATCTGGTTTTTTCCTTATTTGGACCACCCTTAATATTAATTAGTCCGGATAATCAGAGTTCTACTGTTAATTTTTTAACATTGCCACCCCCCCCCCCAAAAAAAAAAAAATTTGTTATTTATGTTTATGATAGTAAATATAACATTTTGTAAAAGGACAATTGGAATTGAAATAAAAATATAATTGGGGCTAATAAGTTTGCCGAATGGATTGTTTATTATTATGGTCCGGTTAAAACTTTTGTCCTTCTTCTCAAAAACTCAAATGACTTCACTCATCACTGTATATGGTCAACTGAACATAGCAACTATATTGTGATAGGGGATTTTAAAAACTTAAATTTTTTATCATGTTACTTAATTCTACAGAAAATGTTGAGTTAATAGGATACGTTTATAATATATAGTTTAAACGTGTACAAATAAATGTTGACTTTCATTCTTAAAAATAATACAGTTGTTCACAATGAAGTATTTTCTCTTAAAGTGGATGTATAGAAGTATAAACACTTTGTTTATAAATTGATTGAAATATATATACCAGTTGTGAGTGCCATCAGAAACACTGACTATCTGTTTAGGACTCATAATTCTCATATTTCTATATGAAAAAAGCTATCAAATTTAAACATCATAATAGTATTCACATTTCACTTTATTGTAATCTCTTACAGTCTTGTTGTTATTCATAAACCTACAACCATAAAAGTTATTTGGAACATAGCTGATAGATATAATATATTTGTTGATCTCTTTATGTAACAAATTGTGTTCAAATTGATAATTGTTTTTTTTTTTTTAAATTTAAATATTAATTTAGGAAGTATATTATATAATATACACCCATAAACTTATATCGTAACATAATGAATAATTTGGTCCATGCTTTTGATTTGCTTCTCCTATACTATGTTATTATAATTTAATATTCTAATTTAAAACATCAAATTTTTTTACCTAATTCAGATTTTTGATTTTTATCCAAAAATGTAGGAAATATTTATACTAGCATATTAATGATATTCTTTCTGAAAGATTATCACCTCAACCAGGTGATCCATAAAATCTAATTTAACTAAGTATTAACAAATTCTTGTTATTTCAAAAACAATTACATTTTTTGGAAATATTTAATTATTTAAAGTTTAAATAAGCTGAGTGCAGTAGTACATAAGTACCAGTATCACTCACTAATATTATTATAATTAGATTATATTGATTAAATAATGAGTTTTATTTAATCTATTTTTGTTGTATAGGATTGAATATAACAATTTGGCTATGATTACCAAGCCTTTGAATTTGGGTCAAGGATTTCCAGATTATGAACCGCCATCAAGGTTTTCAAATTTCTTAGCAGAAGTGGCTTCCGAAAAGAATTTATATTCTCATCAATATACACGTGGTTTGGTAATACAACAGTAAAAAAAAATATAGTAATTTTTCAAAGCAAACATTTTTATATATTTTTTCAATTACTAGGGTCATGTACGCTTGGTGAATGCATTGTCAAAACTATATTCAAACCTAATTAACCGAAAAATTGATCCACTGAATGAAATATTGATTACTGTTGGAGCATATGAAGCTCTTTTTTGTACTATACAGAGTAACATAGAGGTAGGCGATGAAGCAATTGTTATTGAACCATTTTTTGATTGCTACGAACCATTAATACGTATAGCTGGAGGAACTCCCAGATTCATAGCATTAAAGAATGTAAGAATATTTGTATAACAATTTATTATACATCACAATAAGTTACAAAAACAATAATAACATGTTGTTACTTTTGAAGACTAAGCCTAACAGTTCGGAATCACATTCGAGTGATTGGAAACTTGACCCTGAGGAACTTGCATCACTATTCAACTCTAAAACCAAACTAATTATCATAAACACACCACATAATCCACTGGGAAAAGTATTTGATTATGACGAGTTAATGATGATTGCAGATTTAGCCAAAAAACATAATGTTCTCGTTATTTCTGACGAGGTATATGAGTGGTTGGTGTACGAGCCAGCAAAGCACATAAGAATGGGTGATTAATTTTTTTAGTATTATTCTTTGAGCAGTCATAAAGTCATTAATATTTAAGAATATAAATGAAAATACCTATAATATCAATTTAGAATATTAATTCTTGTTATCAATTTAACCAACTGTAGGACCAGTAAATTACTTTAATCACAATAACATCATCAAATATACTAAATTACTAAGTAATATTTTAGGCGGACCCACCATTTTCACTCAGAATCGTTTTTGAATTAAAATTTAACACCTTCCATTACAATGACCCACTTGTGACCTATTGTACAGCAGAGGGACATCCACTTGCATTTTTACAATTAAAATTGTTTTAATCTTTTTTATTATCTACACACCATTCCATGAAATGTCTGGTTTGGTGACTTATCAATTATATGCTTTATTTTGTAAAATAATTTTTTTTAGATTTTAAATAATCCAAATAATTTTTGTTTTCAGCTACACTTCCTGACATGTGGGAAAGAACAATTACAATTGGGTCTGCTGGAAAAACATTTAGTATGACTGGCTGGAAACTTGGATGGGCATATGGTCCGGCTAATCTTATAAAAAATTTAGTTGTTGTTCATCAGACTGCAATTTATACATGCGCAACACCAGTTCAGGAAGCTACTGCAAGAGGATTTGAACACGAAATCAGTGTCCTAAATACACCGGAGAGTTATTTTCAAAATATATCTAAAGAGTTAAAACCAAAAATGCATTTTCTGTCCAATGTATTAAAAGAAACTGGGTTCAAACCTATTATCCCGGATGGCGGATATTTTATAATTTCAAATTGGGCAATGTTTGGTTTGTAAAGACATATTTTTAATAATAAAATCTTATAATAAACAATTGTTTATATTTGTTTATTCAGAAAATAAAATAGATTTAAGTCTGGAGACTGATAAATACAAAGACTTGCAGTTTACAAAATGGCTTTCCAAAAATGTCAAACTTCAAAGTATACCATTTTCAATCTTTTTCTCTGAAAAGAGTAAACCAATGGCTGAAGACTATATGCGACTTTGTTTCTTTAAAGTAATGTTTTTAAATAATTCCTTCATTTAAGTATACTATTAAGCTTAAACTTTTTTAATTTACAGAAAGATGAAACTTTAAAGGAAGCTGAAAAAATTTTAACTACATGGACAAGCAAATTATCTTGAACACCTGATAGCTTACTAAGCTTTAAAATTGTTTATGGCAATAATCAATTAATTTTAGTATAGGAATTATTCTTCCATAAAATTAATAAGCCTAGAAATTTTTTAATTTCATAAAATTTTTATTTTTAAATTTCATTTTATTAAATATAATAATAAACATAATTAATGAAAATGTTTTTTCATAAATTAATTAAAATTATGCAATATGTTCATTTTAGGGTTTTGATGGTAAACTATAATATATGATATGAAAAATAGTAGTAAATAGATTTAATATTTACAGCTGTGGCATTATAATATAATGCCGCTGTTATTTTCTCCAAGTGTGTAAGGTAGAGAGACCGCCACACGGATTAATGATTGTCGATTCACGACTCATAAATACAACAAATTAATGATTTAAAATCACTTAAAAATAATAATAAAATTTACTGTATCCTCCTAATCCTGCATGGTGCTGCCCATGACAAATTAAATAAAGACACTGCATTTTTGCTGTCTTAAACTCTATTAAATGTAAACTATACATATTTTAAACATATTCATTTGGGCTGTTTGGACAAAATATAAAATACAGGTCTAAAATTATATACAATTATAATAACTATTTTATTTTATGTAACCAATAATAACCCTATATAAAATAAAAAAATTAATTGTTTTTCATGAGCCAATATATCCCTGTGTGATTCAAATACATTAAAATTAAACAACATAATATGGTTTTTATACTACATATTTTTAGTAAGTAGCTAACTCTTAAAAATGGAGAAACCAAATTTTTAAAAGACTTAAAATTTAATATCAGTACGTTTGAAAAATAATATTTAGAATAATTGTATTGTTTCTACTATTTTATTTCCTATTTTATACGTTTCAATTTCGCTGTGCCAAAGCATTATATTTTGATAAAATAAATAAATACGCAATTTAAAAATAAGACTGTGAGTTGCGCATCATCAGGTATGGGACAGAGGTGCCAAATCAGTATCATGATTGCCCTACAAGGCCTCCAAAAATTAAGAAATTTATTAAATTAAATTTTATTTTTAATAATAAATAATAAGACCTTAATTTAACACTTTTTTATAAAAAATTAACATTCTCTGGAAAAATTAATTGTTGGTTTTTAAAACTTAAAAATGTGGATAAAATACCAACAGTTAAACAATGCATTGCCTCTTTGTCTATTATAGATATATTATATTAATACCAAAATACACAATTTAACTATTTTTTTCGACTTATTTAAATTGGTTGTATGCCTATATGTTCCGTCGTTGTGAATATGTCTGTCGGTGTTTCATGGATTTAATAGGATGAAAGTTATATGTGGATGAAAACCAGTAATCATATAATACAATAATTATTACAAAAATAATCAAAAATACATAGTCTGTAGATTAGAGATATAATTATTACATACATTTTTATTCTTGATGGGTAACAGAGGAAGGTGCAAGTTAAATGAATTGAATGTGACATGTTCTTAATTTTATCCTATCGGTGAGTGGGCGAGCTATGATGAGTGGATGAGCAGCTAAGGTCTTTTTTATCCTACTTATAGATAAACATATATCGTAAACATTTTGGTTAGAACTCTAGCCTACTCTGAATTGAAACCTTTGTTCTTTTTAGCCCCGAGCCTTGAGATTTATACTTTGAGACAAGGATAGGCGATGAAATAAAATCGAATGCAAATTCATCAAACTATTAATATTTATTTTATTGAGATAAAAAAAAAAGTAAGTGTACAATGTAGGTACATAATAATATAATATATTGAACCTATATAGATTTTGTACACCAAGAATCTCAATCATTGTCTAAAATGCATTATCTTATCATAAATAAGGATACACTAATAATAATAATAATAATAATAATAATAATAATATTTATAAGGTAACATTAAAACCATCTTAATAACCATATAAAATTTGATTTTGGTTTTCTTATAAATTATGTTATATTGGCTATAATGATGTATTATACACAACTATTAAAAACAAAAAACAAAAAGAATAAAAACAAAATATCATGTATCAAAAATTAAAATACATGTTTCTTAATAGTCATTAAGATTTTAAAAGCCACATACTATAAGACTAGGTAATTAGTTGTCTAAAAGTTTAATTAAAATTACACTATACCGATAATAGGCAATTTGTGGACAAATTTAACTATTCGCTAGACAAGATAAAAAAAAAAATGAAATTTTTTAAATGAGTGCAACATTATTTTTATTTTGAATTATTTTTCAACGTAGGTATTAGTAAAATTCAAAAGAAATAATAAAATATATAAACCACCATTGACTTTAGAATAGGTATTCTAATAACAACAGTAAGTATTCCTATTTCAGCAGTTGACCATATTAATCATTGAAGTTGTACATTATTAAGTGTTTAAAAATTGAATAGAATAATTTGTGAAGTGAAGTCTATTGTATTTAAATTTTAATAACACAATGCATACAAAACTATCCATAAAGAGTATTTATGAATGATAAATCATTCAGGTCAGATGAAGGTATAAATACTAAGTATAAACTGTTGAGCCTAACACTAGTGAATATAATAATAATTGAAAAGAAAAAAACAACATCGGTGAATGACAAAAATAGGTATAATACCGATATTATGATGAACGTTAATTTTTATAACTTTAAAATGCATTGGTATTATGTTGTACTCAATAACTAAATTTGTGAAATTATTAAATAGGTACCTAGTTGTAATAATTTGTAGGATTTTGCCTATGTCCCTACATAATACATTGGACGCGGTATGTTAGATTGTTTGGGTAATTTAAAACAAACAAAATTGAAAACTTTATTGTTTAACGTGTTATTTAGTTAAATTGACAACAAATTACAAAATTGAAGGGCAGGTTTTAATTTTTTAATTAAGCAGTTCAATTCTCATTCTTTGTTATAAAATAATAGTAAATATATCTACCGGTGAAAAAAAAATAACAACTCTATTATTATGATTATAAATTAGCTATTATGTCCTATAGGTATAATACTATAATCTATATGTATGTGAATCGCACTCATTATATTAGTTGCGGTAACAATAACTATATATTGGTAGTAAATAGTAGGTAGTTAATAATAATTATTATTAAGTAAAAAAAAAAAAATTGACTCAGAATAAATCTAAGCTCAATGATGATGATAGCAATAATAATCATAATAATAATAATAATAATAATAATAATAATAAAATAATAGTAATAGTAACAGTAATAATACACGCATTACTTATATCTTAATACAAAAAACAAAGTTTGAACAAAATCACAACATTTCTGCTGAGTTTTTATGTAAATTTGTTTTCGTGTTCAATATGAACAAATACAATCAAGGCGGAGGGTTTTACAATCAAACGATCCCTCGGTATGTTTAACATTAACGGTGGTATGATCGATAAAAAAAAAAGAAAGAAAGAAAGAAAATGTAAGTAAACTGAAACCATCGAATAAAACTATCTAATAAATAATAATAAAATTATAAAAAGCTCGTTTAGCGCATAGATCAGTAAGTGCACGACCGTAACACATAGTTAGCAAACATAACAATAAATTACACTTATTTCGTAAGGTTATAGTAGGTAATAATAATAATAATAATAATATGACATAGGTATCAGCTATTCTTAAATTATTATTTTTCGGCACATGACGTATATTATATGAAATAGCTGAAGTTTTCGCGTGACGTCTCGTATGGCCTATGCGACGGAAATGGGTAATTTAAATATAATATATCATAATAATATGTATTGTTGTATATTGATCGATGTCATGTTGTCCTCGTCATCGTTATAATAAAATAATTAAAGTCGTTGTCGTTGTTCATCAACCGGAAGCGGTTGCGGACCCGCTGTGATCGGTCCGAGGCAACAGCGCCTGTCTGACCACCGTGCACTCATCCGTGTCTTCTTCCTCCACTTCCGGCAGCGTTTCCATGATCGGCGGCGGCACCTGGCTGGGTTGGAGCCCTTTGCCCACCAAGTAATAGGTCATCAGCTGCCCCTTGCCCTTGACCGCCACTAGGCCACGCTGTTCGAACTTGAACCCGAAATGTTGCAGAATATTGCACGTTTCTTCTGTCACCTGTCACAAACGTATAGGTACAAATGTTATTAGTATTGTGTTATTGTATTAATGAAAGTAATTATTTTTGTTTTTTAGAAAAAATTAAAGGGTGTGGGAACTATTTGCCAAAATATTGCCGCCCAGTCCTGTATCGTTTACCAAGGTGCCTATTATATAATGACAATCCACAACATCCTTCGATTGAAGTTGGTAATAACTATAGTAGTGCGTTAAGTTTCTAAACTTTCTTATAATGTGATAACACGTAGATGTCAAAAATATGTGACATGTACTAGCTGAATGTATTATTGTAATGAGCTACGGTATACATAAATAGGAAAAATACAAATACAATATATGAACTCTTGTTGTATCGCTCGTGTGAGTATAAACTAGCAAACATGTTCGATATGAATTTTATATCGACAAAATACCCATAGATAGTCGTAGAATATTAATAATTAATATTTAATAACTAAATTAATTTTCATAAAGACTGAACATACTTGTATGCATCCAGCCTTCCCAGTACTCTCCATCCTTGACGCCACATTCACAGAATTTCCCCAAATATCGTAATGAGGTTTTCTCGCACCAATAACTCCGGCGGTTATCGGACCATGGTTGATTCCTAAAACAAAATCAGATTTTAATTTAAGTTTTTCCATACATAAAACAAAAATACATGTTTAGATAAAAGACACAAATATCGGGTAAATTGGGTTTACCTATGTTTTCGCTTTTAAATTGGTTTCGCCTAACTCGACACTAAAATACAGTAAAAACTGTTGATTAAATAAACCTAATATGTATATTGATTTAACAGTTATTATAGTACAGGTGGTTAAAATTTAAAATAGCGTACAAAATGGTCCCTATCATTCAGCGTTAACTTATATATCTATATTTTAGATTAGAGAACATAAGTAGTGTATTTTGTCAAGACACCTAAAATAATGAAAATTGAAATATTGGATACATTTAGGACTTTGTTTCATTATATTTTTTTAAGTGTTGGCAACTTTTTCATTTTTAGTATATCTACTAGGTACACTAGCTTGTATAAGTTTAACAACATATTTTGTCGTATTCTGTTAGTAAAGGTAGTGGTTCTCAAAATAATCAAAAATCTAAGTATTTTTATTTCATAGAACAATTTTGTTACTGTCTGTATTTTTTTTTGATTAGTCTAACATTCCATATATATCTACACACTGCTTTTCAAAATGAATGTATATTAAAGATGGTATACGAATAAAATAAAATAATTAATCAATAAAAAATTGTTCTCTTACCATTTTACGAGTCTACGAGAACAATATTGAACAGTATGGTATTTTCTAAAAATAATAACCATGCACACAAATATATCTCGAAATAAGTAGGCAAACTTCAAAATGTTTCCCTAATCTGACAAACAATACAATTATTCTCGTCCTACCTATTACGAAATGCCATAGAGTTACTGTATTTATTGTAACATGTAAGCTGCATTATTGTAATATGGTTATCGTGCTACAAGACGTAATAAATATGTAGGTTAGGTAAGAAGGTAAGTATAGGTATTTATAAGATGAGTTGTGGAAGGCAAGAATTCGTTTCCAAACTATGTATGTGGCTACCAAATAAATTAAGTCGGACGTACCCATTTTCAATACAAAGTGGTTAAAGCTTTGTTCATTTATCCCCTGAAGTGCTTTTTTTAGATCGAAAGCAAAGTCCACCAGCAAAGCGAGATGTGCCCATCTAACTTCAATTGGATCTTCAGGCTAAAATATCGGATTTATAAACCAACAAAATATTGAATAAAATGTGTCAAATTGTGAGTAGGTATCATATTACAAATAAGAACTAAAAAAAAATAAATCAATATTACCTTTACGACACGCGAAGGGTTTAGTCCACTTGCAGCCATATAAGTTGAACCGATTGTTTTAATCTTAATAATATCCTGGTAGCGTGGTTGTTCCAGAAGCTGTAAATAATAAAGCAAGTTATGAATTAGTTTGTATGCAAGGTACCTATATAGTTATAACAGTAATCTGGTGTAAGTATAATATGATGTGTTTACTTACCGCATCAAAATCAGATATAACTTCGTTGAGAAATCTCAAGCACTCGAGGCCTTGATTGTTAACCGTCTCCTCCGAGTAGAAATCTTAAACAATTAATTTTGTTTGTAAACACATGATTATACAGCTAAGTACTTAATAGTTAATACATGCGGTATTGCGGTAATATTATATAATATATAGTAAACATTTGACTTGGAAATTACCTGAAAAGTTTGGCATTGATGCAAACAAAACTCCAACTTCGGCATAACTCTGACTGTATAGTTCTTCGTGCTGACGTTTGTAACTACCTAAGAAATGTTTGGCAACGTGCGGAGGTAAAATATTGTATACCAATGCTTCGTTTCTCCTTCGGATGTCTGAAGCTCTTTCTCTCTGTTCTTCGACTTCCGTTCGCCATAGATATAGAACTCTCGACGATTTGTCCATCTGATTAAACATCAAACATTTAGTAGAGTAAGTAGATAAAATTATTTTGATTTTATTTTTACAAAGTTTAGAGGCTTACATTTCTGGCCAAAAACACTAGTGCCATTGTGACGGCTATGAGTAGAAACGACAATGCATACTTCGATGGCAAAACTCTGAAAACGATTATAATTTTTAAATTATAACTATGTTTATAATAATATTTAGTTACATTATAATTGTTTTTACGTTTCAGATAGTGCCCTGAGCCTGACACCCTTATAATCATTGAATTCTTAGGGGTTAGGGGATAACAATAAATTAAGCAATATGTAGTAGGTATGTACTTTGAACTATACTCGAAATCAGCTGCAAAGAGTAACCTCGGGTATTAAGCACACCTAACATTTAACAGCTGTTATGTGGTAGTAAATATTTTTATGTTGTTTTCCTATTATACATATAACGTAGATTTCAATTTATAGTCAAAAGTTGATTTTATTAAAGAAAATACCAAAAAATTGAAATAATCAGAAGTTTTAGCAAATGCGTCTTCTTACCCCATGATTGGGGTAAAGGGGCTCATACTAAATTAATTCATAAAAAAATATTTTATTAAAAGAACATTGTACTTACAATATAACTTGAAAATCGGTTATGATTTAATTGTATATTTTTAAATAAAATAACTGTAAAATAAATAAAATTAAAACAATATCAGCTTTTTAAACGCACAACAAAATATCACTAATAAAAATAAAAATAAAAATATACATTTAAAAAAAAAACTTTTATTGTAAAACAAAAAAAAATTAAATCAGTATCAACCTTTAAATATAAGTAACAGAAAAATATCAACTTAAAAATAACTCAACTAGTAAATATTATTCAGCTATGGGTATGAATTAATTACTGCGCCATTTTACCCCAATATGATTTTCCGAATAAACGGTACATAGTATTTATAATTTGTTTTACTGTTTACTTTGTGTCTGTATAAATATTCTCACTGTATATTATATAATAAATAACTTCTTTAATATTTTAGATTCTGAGCGGAGTTATGATTGTATTGTTCTTACTATGATTTGTAGTTTCCACAATGTTTTTTTTTATGTCTGCCATCATCTTTCGGGGCAGTAAAAATACTATGATTTTCAATTTGAAAGTTTGTTTCTGATTACAAATTGTATCTAGTTGAAACTTTGGGGGAGGGAAAATAAGTATAATTCATAGTTCTTTTTAAAACAACTGGACAAAACAAAAAAATCAAGAAAAAATCTATAAGAATTTAAGTTTAAACTTTGATTAAATACGTTAAATTTACAAAAGTTGCCAATTATCTTGTTGTAAACAACTTATAAAATAATCAATTTTTATAGTTAAGCTGAACAATTTAGTATAAGATTCCTGAATCGTTTTTGGAATGCAATAATTTCTCATCGAAATAAAATTGAACGCAATACACATTGCAGTGAATTATTTAATGACGAGGTGTACACTCGACACTCACAACTGCAATGCAGAAGAGCTGTTTCCTACCTATTTCCTCTGTTTTTATTTATTTATTATTAAGAAAGGCTAATAACTTGTTTACAAGTAAAACAATAACGACGAGACAAAGATTACAAACAAGCTATAACGAAATACAATTCAGTGGGACTAATTTGGATCAACAATTTGTTATGGGTGGAGGGGGATGTCAGCATGTCTTTACTACCCCCTAATAAAAGTTTAAGGATATCTCCGGAAGTAGTAGAGTACTAACGTCGTAAAATGATACAGAATATCAGTAGCAAACTACTAAATAATGGTTCATTTGGAATTCCAACATTTTGAGTTAGGGTTGCGTTATGGCTCCATACTACCCTCCCTCAATAATTATCCCTCGTCGTTCATATAAGGGGTTGCATCACAAACGTTGAAACTCGAGCTCAAACCAGCGCAAACGAATGACATAATTTAAATTTGAAAATTCAAAGGTGGCAGTGCAGTCGTTACGTTGGCACCTCCCGTTATTATCCCTTGTAACTCCTGAAGAGTTACAACACAAACCAGAACAAACAGCACTTAAAAAAGTTCTTGGTTTGAGTCCAAAATTCGGAAGTGGGGTTGTCAGGGAAATGCACCTCCACGGCTTCACATACGTCAGTACGGCTCAATATTTCCACTCCCAGTGATATAGTCATTGTTTTGTTATACTCTGTATTCAGATACTCTATTAAGTTTACAATATTATAAGAAATAAATAATAAATATTTTGGAATAAATTGAAGGTGGTGTTATAGATATTAGTATTTTGATTTTCGGGCAACAATATATAATATACCTTGTGTTCTAGTTGGTAGTTGTACGCATATGAGTTATATATTATTATTATTTATAATACCTTAATACCCGTGTCTAATCTGAACATTATAACAACATATTATTTTGGAAATACGGACTAATAAATGGAGTACCTACATACATAGTATTAAAATAAATCTAGTGCACCAAGGAACGTATAATTAGATATATTATTATTATAGGTATATATATATTATATATACTTGAACGGTTTGTAAATGATTGAGTCCTCGCAGTCTATGGCGGTGCCTACTGTAACTATGTTGACAACGCAATGCATCAGAGTGATGACGAACAGTATAGTTGCTTTGGTGAAATGAGATAATTGAGTCAACATGGACGTGGCTATTAGCGCCAACACCATGAAGTAAGTGAAGTATGATGGATACATACAATAAGTCGATGGGTCGCTTTGGCCATGCGTGCAGTTGGTAAGTATTTGTTTGTCTGACCAACATGATACCTTTGAAAATAATTCAAAACTCATCATTTTTGATCGAATCAATAATATTATGATTCTTTAACTGGTTTAACTTACTAGTCCCACGAGATTAGTAGACGCTAGCAATGACGCAGCCGTGATGCCAAGTATACGTCGAATCCATAAAGAGTCATTTATAGTCTCACTGAACCATACAATTTTCGATGGTAGAATCTAATAACAATGAAATTGTAAGCGTAAAATTTAATTTGAATAACAAACCTAGGTTAGTCAATTTAGATGTTATTACAATTATTAGAGGTAATCAACCATGTATGGTCACCCCTATATATGACTTTAATAATGAAGTGAATCAATTTATGATTCTTAAATTTTTTATCTACCTATAGGTACATAAGAACTGCATTTTCAAAAAATGTATTTGAGTTTTTACACTATTTAAGAGTATCCTGTTAGCTGTTGATTTTTTATTCAACAAGAACCAACCCTTTTTTACTGTAAAACATAAATCATAGAGCAGATGATGATTTTGAAAATGTTGATGCATCTTAATCAAAATTCGAACGAGTAGTTTCACAAAACCATAATAATACTATACCATAATAAGTGCACAAAGTTAAATAACTCAAAGAGACAAAGACCACTAATTCGGATTTCGAATTGGAAAAGTATACATGAACATTTTCTTATTCAAGTCATCTTCTTGACGATTTTCGGGAAAAAAGATGATTCTTATTTTAACGAAAAAAGTTAGTATCGCCACAGTACCACTCTCTAACACTCCTTAAATGGTGAAAAAAACAATCTAAGTACCTTTTTGAAAATATCATTTTAAGAATAGGTACTTAAATATTCCAAAAATCAATAAATTCATTGTTAAAAGAAAACATATATAGGGATGAGTATGCTCGGCGAATTACCAATGCGTATCTCAAATCAAAACAGTGAAAATGTATTATATTATCACACTATATAAGTATATATAAGGTATTCGTATATATGATAATATAAAAGTATTTTTAAATATCCACATGAATAAATTTAAAACCATACTTCAAATAAATATTGATAGTACCTACCTATAGGTACTATATACGCTGGAACATATATTATTTTATAATAATACATTATGTGAAATTAAAACGTTTAAAATTACATGACTTTAACACAAAAACTACTAAGTTTAGTTTACTTACTCTTGGAAAAATGTCTGCCACTGATACTACTACAATAATCAATAGTAATACTAATGCAAAACAACTGGACATGTAGCTTAAAATATCTCTGCAAAGTATAATATAAAGTATTAGTTTTATAATTTTAAAACAAATTATGTTTGTTCATTGTATTATAATAATATGTGTATTTTATATACTACAAACCTGGGCAACATAATAATTTGTGCGGAAGACGTTAAGAACAGTACTAATGGACAACCTATAAGAGAAACACCTGATGCAGCTTCTTTGTGGTATTTGTATTCGCGTTCTTTTGCTTCATCGTTAAATGCCAAAGTGAAAAATTTTGTATGCTTGTTTAAATCCCTTCAAACGAATCATAAACATAAATTATAATTATTATATTAAGTATATTTAAATAGTAAGTTACAATTTCAAAATGACCGAGTTATTTAATATTTATATTAACATTGTTATTTATTAGTACATACCTACCTAATGGGCCTTTCGTTTGAAGTAAAACCCTCATTATTATTTCAAAAAAGCTCGTTTTCGAAAATATTTCTTTTATATAACTTAACAGGTACAAAACAAAATTTTTGAAAACTATTTTTAATCGTCATAAAATAAAAAAATTAGATTTTAAAAAATTGATATTCGAATACACTTTTAACAATATTGGGGGAAAATGTCAGCTTTAAAAAAAGAATCTTTTGAACATTATTCTTACTATACAGGAAATATTCGGTGTGAAAATATCCGGGCCGGATATTGTCCATTTACCATTATAACCGTACTTATTGTGTAAGCTCACGAAATAAAACTTTCTCATATGGAGCCCCATCGAGTGATAATTCCTGAATAATGTAGAGCAGCAGTAGCTACTGCAAGAATACTGCAGACTGTACATAGTACATTCTGGTATGCAAAGCAGCATGAAATCAATGCTTGTTCGTATTTTTGGGGTTCAATGCTCAAAAGCGAAAGTATAGCAATTTTGAAAATAGCACAGATATGCAAGGCTGAAGGCCGTATCTACACATCAGCGTAACTAAACCTTAAATCTAGGAAGGGCTTCAGGAGCATCTTTATAATAATAAGTAAAAAAAAATAAGAGAGGGAGGGCGGAGCCCCCCAGTTTAGGAATTGTGACAGGGGGCTAAAATAAAAGTTAAGAGGCTTAGCCTCCCAAGGATTCCTAGTTATGCCTATGTATCCGTATGGCCCGTATGTAGCGTGAAAATGGTCGAAGCAAGTGTGGACATGCTTAAATGTATATTTTTTTAGTTTATTGAGAAAAAGTTTCCATATTGATATGATACCGAAATGGCTCGATGTTTTCGAAACAAATTCGTGCAAAAAAGCTGTTCGTGCATAGCTAAAATACAGAAAATATTCGCACTTTTTGGAGTACCCAGTACCCACATCGATCACTTTAGACGGGACAAAATGCTTCACGGAGACTGAATTCAATACGTTTTGCACCAGTGGAGGTATTAAACATTTGGTCGGTGTACCTTTCCATCTCAAAAATAATGGAGCCCACAGCATTGATAGTCAAAAAAATAAAAATACATTTTGAAAACAATAAACCTATCTCTAGCACTTCACAAATGTATGAATGTTTGTTTTTATATACGCTTTGTTCCATTACACGTCAGTCACCAGAAAAACTATTGTTTATAGATAAACAGATTCCCGATATAATTGTATCTATAATAATACAATATAGTCATTTGACTATAAACATCATTAATTAAAATAAAATATGAATATAGGTAACTGTTAAAAATATTCAAGAAGTTGATTAATGTCAGACAAGCAACGGAAGCCCTCTGTATCAAGGGTTGTATAAAAACATTTTTCCCTCTCTCGCTTGGCCGAGCTTCGAATAATATACAACTGGGCGCACTGACAAATACTTTTTGAAGAACGAAAACCATTTAATTCCAACATTCATCAATATTACTAATGACATTTGTGGTTATTTTTATCGTTTGATTAAAATATACATATTATGTACTATTTGTACATAATATACTACAGCCAGGCCTTGTGGCATTTTTATTGGGTTATAATTATGTCTGATCTAATTTATGAATTCTGATTTCTGCAAAATTAAATTTATTTTGTATAGAGCCCATCATTTTTCATATTGTTTATTATATTATACCAAAATCCAAACAATAGTATTTGATATTATTTTATCATCATAATAATTGAATACTCCAATATTCGATAAGATCTGGTGGAGAAGGAACAAAATAAAATCATGTAGGTACTCGCAAGTAATTCATACCCCTGCAAGTACATTCGAAAAAGACGACGATGTAACATTTTTTAATCGCGATTACAAAATTATTAAAGCAAACAGCGTCGACGACGTAGCAAAAATGAAGTTTATATTATTTTCGTTATTATCAGGAGACACACACGAGCTATTGTCTTTGTTCACCATCAAAGTGTCAAACCCAAACGATCTGTAGCTTAAAACATTGTCTACTATGCTATCCGATAGTTTTGAATCAAAATTGTCAATTTTATCAAGCACAAAAAACGAATGATGAAAGCGAGGCTTAATGGAGCGCACGTCTAAGAGACCTAAAGCGTTGGAATGTTTACGTGGATCGGAACTAGAGATTGTAATTCGAGATATTTTCGTGGTTGGCATGGGTCCAGGAAAATACATGATCGTTTATTTGAAGGAGACGCTTCCAACACAGCTGAAACACTCAAGAAATTAATGGAAGTAGTGATCGACGAAGAAACAACGATAGTAAGAAATGAGAGATGTACTCCAAAAAAATATTCGTTTTTGCAATAAGGAATTCAAAATGTAAGTTGTTATTAAAAAAAAGTAAAAATAATTTAAAAATAATTTTTAAAAAAATGTTGTGTTATTATGCACAAACTTAAACTATATGAAAAAAAATACATTCAAAAACGTTAATATTTTTTGAAATAATGAGTGTTTTTTGATAAAATAATCACCAGCTAAGATATAAGGTGGTAAGTATTGTGAAATGGGGGTAAGTATAACATAGGCGATACACTGATACCACAGCGGAAAAAATTTAAGCAGAGACAATTTTCAAGCATGCATTTTGCGCAAACTTTTATTTTTAAAAATAGGAACTCCCCTTTTTCATTTTTAATTATTAAGCAGATATATCTTGTTAGATCTAATTAGATATATCTAAATCAAAATTTGAGAGAGTAGTTTTTAAGTTATATAATTTTATATACTAAGGATTATAAGTCTATGGTAATGAGTTAAGTAGATATGGAGGCTCAGAATATTTGAAAAAGTTAATAATAAATATTAATCTATTAATATAAATTATTTGTAAAAATTATCCAATATAATAAATACTACATCTGGTATTATATCTAGTTTATATTTTAATAAAACCATTTTTAAAGATTATTATCTTTAGTATAAACATTTTAATAATTCAAAAAGTACTCATTAGAATTTTGATCTAGATATATCAGAATATTGAAAAAAATAAATCATAAAAAAATAAATAAAAATAAATAAATAATAATAATAATAAAAATAAATAATTTTTAGTAAAAAAAAGGATTCTCTTTGTAAATAGAAGTTTGCATCTGACACTCTTTAAGTAGACCAAACAATATCAGAAATTTGAAAATATCGTCTTTAAGCATTCCTCTAAATATTTAAAAACAGAATTTGAATAATTGTACTATTAAAGGTTAACATGAGGGTGAGCTTGTTTAAAAATCACAATATAGAATCTATAGTTAGATATACTTATCTAATAAGTAATATATTAGGTAAAATAGGTCATGACTCATGGGCATGTCAGTGCAGTAGTAAGAAATATTAATTAAAATTTTTTTTACTGAATACTGATCACCTGTTACCTTATAACACCATAGTTCATAAAAAAACAATTTGGGAGGAGGTGGCACTTGCCTCTATTACATCACTGAGATACCCATATAATTTATTATTAAGCAACCACCACCTCACAGAATCAAAATACGTTTGAATATTTTCGATATTCGACATAGAAGGGTAATTATGCAATCAAATATCAACAATTAGTCTCAAAAATATAAATTTAAATTAATTCGTACACATTTCTGGGAAATTATTGTAATACTCAGTTCACAGAAATAATATGTTGGTTTGCAAGTATAAATATTTATTTATTTACTCACAAAATTTACGCCGTGAGGCGTTACAACAAAAGATTATGTATAGTAAATTATATAAATATAAAACGTTATATAATACCAACACCCTAACAAGAGTGAAATCAATCTTGGAATTCTCGGAATCTTCAGCACGAGAACAATGTTTCGTCAATTCAGACTATATAAGTATATAATAGAACAAACGATATGAAACAAAGAATGAAATTCAATTAGCAGAGAAATTGGAATATGCCGAACGGGGCTTGTATTGTTTTTATAATATGGGACATTAGCTGTACAATCAATTTGTGAAGGGGGACCTATTATATCATATTTGTCTGATTTAATGTTCCGGAAATTTAGCCAAAACTTGTCCGTGAAAACACTATAAAACCATTCATCCAAATAATAATATTTATATGTGGAGTACATTTTATAATGACTATAGTGCACGCCGCAGTATCTTATGTTTAGTGGAGAGGCGGCCTGGACCACGTTCCATAGTGAAATTTTAATTAAAACATAGCAATATATCATAATGTACCTATGAAATATGTATATAATACAAAAAAAATTGTAAAAATGTATATGTCATAATATTGTAACCCCTCAAAAATATGCAATTGGCCCAAGTGATAATAATAATAATATTATATTATTATACTTATAATATACGTAACTGGCACACGATGTACCTATAACTGTAGTCAATTACCTGTGGCCATCTCTGTTCATCAAGTCCTTTCTCAAACGCTTCTTAAAATTATCGGAGTCCTCTTTTGCCTGAGCTATTAAATCGGCGTCATCAATCGGTGTAGCACACTGTTACATAAAAATTCTCGGTAATTATTAAAAATTAAACCAGGACGTCTGAAAACAGCCCAAAAACAGCATAATGCTTACCACAGATTCTTTGCTGGCACTATTTTGATCGGTCAACGATCCATTTTGCACATCCATTTTGAACTGCCGAGCGCAAAACGAAAAATAGTTTTAAAAGAAATCATATTTTGACAATGTTGAAAATGTTTGAAAAATCTACTTTGAATAGGTAACAATTATTATTACCGGTTTGATCGTTTTTATGATGAAGAAAGTTTTTATGCTGGCCATCTTAAGTGCTTCTTCGCGGCGTTCTCCGTAACCGGGCTCGACTTCGAACTCTCCATTTAAGAAGCTCAAGGTTTTTTCGGATATATGCACTCGTCTGAAAACAAAAAAAAATCGCGTTTCGTCAAAAAAATTACTCATATTTTTCTTCTTTTCCGCATGGACGTACCCCGGCATTCCACTGCTTTCCATTTTGTTCGCCAATTCCACATCCTTGGAGTAAACGTCGAACTGCCACTGCCTCTGACCCAGGACACCGGCTAAAACGGCTCCCGTGTGTATGCCCACCCTCATGTCTACCGGTGAATTTGTCGTTTGTTGTACGTACCTGGTGTGGCCAGAACAAAAAACAAAACAAATATCAATACCTACGGCCAGCTGGGACTTCGGAATTCAGGCCGAAATCGTAATTCTTACTTGATAGCTTTGACCATGGAGAGTCCCATGTGCACGCTGAGTACAGCGTGATCGGGTCGTTCCTTGGGAGCGCCGCTAATGCAATAGTAACAATCTCCCAAAATCTTAATCCTGAGTTGTTGGTATTTCTGAAAACGGTATAGGAAGTCATAACAAGCGTGAAATAAAGTGTACGATACCCAGGTATCAAGTAATAAGTATTTAGCAATAATAATAATATGCAATTTAGGTAGGTAAACAGTAGGTATTACTGTATTAGCAATAAAAATGAATTCACCTCGGACAGTCGATCGAATCTGGCGAACAGCTCATTGAGAATTTTTACCAGGTCTGACGCCGAGTATGTAGACGATATTGCCGTGAATCCAACGATGTCGGCATACAATATACTGCGATGCAATAAAATATATTTTTTAATTTATAAGCGATGGCATGTAAATCAAAGTTATTGTGTATATAAATTTAAAAATATGGAATTAAAATTGATAAAATATAATAAAAAAAATACCTTTTACAACAAAGAAAAAAATAACTAAAACACAATGTAGCGGAAGAAAATTCAATATGAACATATGAACGTTCATTCTTGCATATGAGTTCTTTTTCTTTTACTTTACCAAAGAATATGAAAAATGAATATTTTAAAACTATATTTTACGTTATACTGTGCGCAAGTATGTGGATAATTTAGGACAAGAGTTACATAATATTACCGAATACCTATACATTTTCAAGTTATAATTTATTTGAAATGGATACTAGGTTTTTGAATAACTTAAAGGAGACGTTTTAGGCGAAGGTTACTAGATTGGGTTTTTACAAAAACAATCTTTAGCGGCGAAAAACTACAGAAGCAAAACCCTCTACCTTGCTCTTCTTAAAAGTTGGCTTTACTTATTAAAACACACTCAACTGAACACAAAAAGTAACAATGAAATTAACCCGCGTACCGTTTAATTAATTTGTTTGTTATAGTTTTCGTTATATTATACTATAGTTTAATTCGTAAATTAAAAATACCATTGTTTGGACATGATTAATTCTACAACCTGAGGTAAGAAAATATTTGCAGTGCTTGTAAATAAATCCACTCCATTATTAAAAATCACTCAGAATTGCGAAAATTCTGCTTTAATTGGAAAATTAATGTTTTATATGATTAAAATGAGTGTTTTATAGTAGCAAACGTTAATCGCATGATGAGTGACATTGTGTGGATGTAATATTTTAATTTTTAAAGCTTTTCAGTCAAATGTTATAAAATCCAAAAATGTAGCCACTACGATAAAAAGTTATGTACCATGTGTGTCCCTTACGCATATTATATGATACCTTAATTATTAAGGATTAATAGTTTAAATTATGCTGCAATCCGTATTAGACCAACTATAATATTATACTATAATTGTATTCCTATTGCATAAAGTGGTGTATTTTATTTTCTGACACTATAAAAATACGTGGCGATTAAAGTTATTTTTGAAGAGAGTGATTACAATAAGTAGATGAGTACTTAACCAGTAGGGTAGTCAGGATTTCTAAAATGAAAGGGACGATATAAATACAATTATTACAATATTTATCGCTGTACTTAAGTACTCATATTATAATATTATATATACCTACTTGTCTAATGTTTTTGGAGTATGGACAAACCAACTGGTATAAAATTAATAAAAAAAAACGGTTGTTGGTGGGGCGGGGGGCTTGGCTACGCCACTGTACTGAACTATATTTAGGTATTTTTCCATAGGTTTTATTCTGGTATTCTACATCAAAAATACATAATAAGTAATAACTCTATCGAATGTCAGATTCTATTTCACAAAATATATTGAATTCATGTCCAAACAACAAACACGAATATCAAAGAAAATATATTGCGTTTGTATGTAGAAAACATTTCAAACATAAAATTCTACTTGGACGAAACCCATTTAGTATAAGACGTTTGTGTAGTTGATATGTACGATTGAGTTCAATTCAAATTGTAATTTGTGTGCCTAATATATTATTATTTTCTTTTTCGGTGACATATATTATTTTTGAAATTATTGTCGACGATAAACAATAAATTTAATTGATGGAATGCAATCTACAGTGCGATATATTTTTACTGTCGATGATTAATAAAATCATACATTCACGTCATAACGCTGTTAATTTGTTGATATAACTATATACCATTGATTAAATAATTATACCTACTTTGTAAGCCATTCAAATTAAAATATTATCTTCGTTCATTAAACTTTGTGCAACATATTATAACATTGTTCTAGAAGAGCTATGCTTTCGATAAACCATGTAAAATAATTGTATAATATTACTCAAAATTATAATTAAAACTAGCTATCTACGTACGTACAACTTTGGGCCGGGCCGAGAATGGCTCAGCAATACGCACTCGTGTTTGTATTTAATTTGCGGTGTCGTGCCGTAATGTATACATGGCATTATTATATTATAATAATTATTTTATCAACCAATTAAAATATAAAACCACGACAATTAAAAGCATTATTACAAAATATTATACAAGACGCACGTTTGTGTTATCGTCATTTTCAATTTTCGCGTATTCAATTATATATTATTAGGAGACAACTGTATACATTTTAGTAATTGAATTTCCAACAAAAGTCAAGAGGTCATCATGGGAGTTCTTTGGATAATGATTTTCTTTTGACGAAATTCGACTTTTTCGTTATTTCATTTTTAACTCAACGAATATACACATATGTAATATTATAGTATTATATACCTACATAAACACGTGTGTACAGAAACATAAACGGTATATTAGGACCTCAGTACATAAATATTTATGTATATACATATATATATACATATATATAATATTATTAGGTATATACATTATATAGACATGTATTATGTACCTGACGTTTTCGTGTCGACTCATGTATATCTTTTTGAATTGACTGTCCAATGCCTCACCCAAATCCTGGCGCATTTTGACGGCTACGTGTTCCGGCAACACGGACAACAACAGCCGTTCCTGATGAAAAAAAAACGAAAACATCGAGTGTCAAAAAGCTATATATTATATTATTATTATTGTTATAAGTGTATATACGTAATATTATTATAAGGATACCCACGCACGCGCACGAGACGGTAATTAATGGTGTTTTGTTGTTTTATACTCGGGCAATACAATAATAAACTCCTAGCGCGGAGCTATTATTTTTGCGCCAGGTCAAACAATGAGCGGTCAACGAATACCTCGTCCGTCCAATTCATTTAACAGCTAACATCGTCGAAACACGAAGAATCACTGGTACCTAAGTCGTAACTCGTAATGAAAACCGACTGCAAAGGGAACATTGTGAAAACACTAAGAATCACTGGTAAGTCGTAATGAAAAACGACCGCGGGTGGATGGAAAATATATATTATTATATACAAAGGGCGCGAGGTGGAATGACAAAGTGTCGTATTATTTTCCGGGACCATATTTTTTGGCGACGCAACGACTTCCTGAGAATAATGTGTGATTTATCGTCGAATTGGATGCTTGTGGTACTGTAGCAAACGCGCGGGGTACATACGAGTGTTACAATAGAGCGATAAGCAATTAAAAAAATATGAATTCAAGACACATATTATATTTGTTACGCGATGCAAAATCTTTACCTATTAAAAAAAAAATTGGATTACAAGCGCTGAATTAACAATTTTTGCAACGGTAACCGAAGGTATAATTTTTTTGCTCGCCAAAAGATACTATAGCTCATGTTCCTTTCGTACAAACATCAAAACATATTAGGCATATTATTGTATTATTAGAACATAGTAATATATTTTTAATGTATATTATAGCTATTTGAAACTTTTATGTAGTATTTTTTAAATATTTACATATTTTTTTTTGGAAATTTCGTCGATTTTATGTTTTTTTTAAACCTTGTGCACTGCACTGCAAAAATGTATGTACATACCAAATAAATTTGTCCATGGTTTGGATTTATATAAATACCTTTTTTTTGTAAAATATAAATTTATTGTAAAATAATATTAAAATAATTAATATTAAATATTAACCTTTATTCATTTTTAATAACCTATACTCCATTAATAATTGTTGTCATATTTTATACAAAACAGTCGTTGAATAAATGTGAAATATGAAATAAATTTTATTCACGGCCCTCAGTAGGTAATGTGTATATTGTGTAATTACCTCTATACCTACCCAGGGCTACAATATTATATAGAAATAAAAAATAATCGAATATCAGCACATAAATAATATATTATACAGATTGCAGTAGGTAGGTTATAACTTATAAACTATTATTGATAAATTTCGTAAGTCATATTGACATCCATCGAGTATCATCTATCATAATATATAAAATATATATGTAATATTATTATAGTCTATAGGTAGTGTTTTTGTTTACAAAACTTAAATAAAAAATATTACTATATAGGTATAACCACTAAAATATTGTTTTCGTGTGCCTTTTAGTGATATAATAAAAAATAATAACCTATATTATGGTTAGCACAGTTATGACTACAGAGAGCACAATATTTGTTTTTTTTGCTCATACTTTACACGCATTTTATAATAATATCATTTTTAATAACCAATCCAGAAGAATTTATGCCGTTTTGAGATTCTCCTGCGTAGCGTCGTCGTCTTTAACAAACATTTGTGTAGAAAATAAGATTAAACAGACGATGGTTTTGTGTTACACGAGTTTTATGGATTTTTCCGGTTCACAGTGGTTATGACGGACAATTATTGTTTAATAAATTATACAAGATTCCGTCGGTTGAAACACAAATCTAATTATTCCGTCGAGTCTACGACGCAGATGATCTATGCGTAACCACAATACCACACGTTACAGGGTCTGGTCGTCGGGTGGTTGTTACCTACCAGCTCAATCTGGCTTCAGTTTACACGACCTTGTAATCCCTATGAAATATACAGATATAATATTATTATATGCTGTGCGGTAGAGGAATCCGAAGTGCAATTATTTGGTATTACGTCTGACCCCTTGACAATTATTATTGCCGTGAATGGGCCCCGCCACCGAATTCGATCATACGGTCGGGTTCGTCCGAGAGGGGTCCGGGAGGTGGACAGTAAAAAGTCGATGATTCCTCCCTTAATGACCCGTTGTAGTGGCGAAGCTACGAATGACCGATATTGAAATCCCTTCGTAAGTGTATGTATATTAGGTGTAAGCTACTATACACCACTATACCAACGAAATGTGTTATACTTAACTGTGAATCGAAGGGAACTGTAAGACGGGCGATTCTTTTATCACTAAACGCTCATTATTCCAAAAGGTATAAATGATTTTTGTTTTTTTTTTTTTTGTACAAACTGTATGAAACATATTTACAATGAACCCAATATATGGAGGGGTACACAACAGGTCATGGTTGACTTGATCGGAGAAGATATTCAATAAATGTTTTTAAAAAATAAAACGTATTTATATGCTAATCGTTAAAAAATATTTATGTTAATTTATGTTTTAAAATATTTTTTATCCTCAACATTTTTTAATTTTTACTCTTTTTGGATGACAACATACAGTTTTAATTTCTTATTCCGAAGCCGAATATTTTTCTAAGTATTTTTAATTTTCGATTTTCGATACAGAAAAATCAAATTTAGGTCGAGAAGTTACTTATAACTTATAAGTATTTAAGTTTTGATGATCGGAGTTGTGGACCTACATTTTGTGTGATGACCGATCGCGTACCACTCCACCACGCTTATCTAAACTTTAAATACTTATAACGTAGGTATTAACTATACTCGTCCTAAATTTGATTTCTATGTATCGAATTACTTAGAAAAATATTCTACTTTTGAATATCAAATTAAAACTGTATGTTTTCATTCAAAAAAGTAAAAATTTAAAACAATTTAAGAATAAAAAATAATTAAATATATAAATATTTTTTAACGACTAGCATGTACAATAAAAAAAACATTTATACTTTTTGAAACAAAAAATGTTTAGTGATTAAAGAATCACTAGGTATATATAATATTGTATTGTGCGTATTCTTTACTTCTATAGGTAGGTACTTGAAAAAATAAATAGTAGTGTTAGGCACGCTAAAATATTTGAAAAATGATCTAGTGTACCTAATCAATCCCTCGGCGTCTTCCCTTCGCCCCAAACAAAGTCACTAAAAATAATGATAACTAATATAAAATTACAAATATCATTGTTGTGGATTTTTAGAGGGCTCATAATAGGGTTTTGTGCGGCTTTTTATTTGTCATCATGCAACACGCCTCTCACTAGTCTCTATAGAATATATTGTTAATTGAACGCGGACGTACTTTGCAGAGGTCAATTATCGAACTTTTCTGAAATAAATAATAAACTAGCATTGTTCTATTAATGTCAGTTCAAAAAAAAAAAGAAAAGAAAAAAAGTAATCACCAAAGCGTTCAACCCATAATACGCAAGTTGTTGAAATATGATGTGAATTGGATGACAACCTTTGTGCTTTTGATACCATACTATGTTGTTAAAACGGCCACAAAGTCCATACATATGTTACGTATTTCAGTATTTGACTACTTCATTATTGATTAAACGAGCATGGTTATGAAAAAATAAGTATAATACTACTCAAGAAAACCGTAATTTGTTTTGGGAGGTTTATAATCTTATAATATATAAGTACTTATATAAACTATTAATATTTGGTATTTGGGATTCTAAATGTCATTCAAACGAAAGGAATAGGTCTCAAATAAACAAGGTTCTGGGCAGAGGTGAGGTGGAGCTTTGTCAAAATACTTCCCTTTTTACTACTTCCATATTATTATTATTAGAAAAAATGAACTAATATTTTTTTATTAATACAACAACATTTACTTTTTTCATCAAATTATTCTTGTATGGTCGTTATTTTATTTTTATTTTACAAACTTAGAGAAAGCCTACTTATAAGTTCTGAAATACAAAATATTTAATGAGATATTTGCTTTAAAAATTAATTAACTCAAGACTATTTTACTCATTTTTCTACTCGCTCACACTTGTTTCCAAGAAAAAGGAAGTGGAACAACTATATGATACTTAATGTTCAATGTTCATGTATATTACTAGTACACACTTCTCAAATCAGTACTCGCACTTCAAATTTCGTACTATATTTTGTGCCGGGGACCAAGGGTTCACTAACAAAAGGGGCTCGTTCTGGGTGGTATATGAAAGCTATCTAATGTAATTTGAAAAGTTTTTTCTTTTAGAAACCATTTTGAGGAGCTGTAAAAATGGAACAAAACCTACCGAAATCCCCTATAAAAATTGGAAAATCATCACAAATTGTACAATATAAAAGAAATACCTTTTGCATATATGACTGAAGTTTTCTAAGACATATTTTAAAGTTCAAGAAGGTACTGACTAATGCAAAATATCAACTATTTTCCATCTGCCGTCATAGTATACATTATGTATAGCATACCCTTTATTTAAAAATAAAATAGTACCTAAGTGTTGTATTTTATTTTTTAATAAAAATAAATATAAGGCTTATAATTCTATAGGTGATAATGCAAATAGTCCAGTTTTAGACATGCTTACTAATTATTAATTTTAAAAATAACTACCTAGTATATTATATTACGTATTGATTGAGTAATAATTATTTATGAATTTAAATCTAAATATAGGAAGATACAATTAAAAATTGTTTTTGTTATTATTTAAAACATGGTATTTAAGGCAAGTTTTTATAAGTTGTTTCCATACTCAGCAAAATATATCAACAATTTATTAATTTGTCTACATTAAGTTTAACCTATTCTGCAGTATAATATTATAGTTAATTAAACCATTAAGTTGTACTGAATGAAACGACGTACCATTGATTTAAAATTTAAGTTTAAATTATTAACTAATCATATAGGCTTAGCTAAAAAGTACCCTGAGAAACTATTACGCAACACAGTCATTGCATTAAAGTGATAATCCATTTTTCCTTCGTTTAAGAATTTGTAGATATTTTCGATTTTTTCATTAACACTTCAAATTCGGATAATGTTAACATTGTTCATAAAGAAATGCGAGTTAATAGAAATTGTTGTCGAAACTCCTTTCCAAACTCACTACTGCTGTTAATAAGTTATTAGGTGTACATGTATATCTACAAAACAAACTTTTTATTTTAGTTGTTTCAAATATTGTTAATCCGAACAATTTTATTGCATTTTCATTTTGTAAGAATACGTAGAACAACAAATTTACTAAAATACTTTTCTTAGCTCTAGGCGTATTTACCGTATTAGTTATTGATCATTTTGCTAAATCAAATTAAATTGTTAAGTCAATGGTCAAAGTCTAGACGTTTATAACAAAATATTTGCAACTATTAGAAAAACAATTTTTTTTAAATATTGAGAAAACCCGTTAACGTTAAAATTAACTTTTATATAATATTATTACATGTTACTATCTTTTAATCATAAGGCTTCAATTATTTATATTATGATAAAATTATTAAAATACATTTTATAAACTATAATAATTCTTGCAATGACTATCCTGTTGATTATTTTCAATTTTTTTTCCTGGAAATTATATACAATGCCAATAAATTGTGGCTTATGGCCATACTTCACCTATAATTTTTATTTAGCACATTTTGGTATTCTTAGATTTGAACTCCTTTGTCTGTATAGTATATTAAGTCTGTCTTTTTAAAATTTATAAAGCATTATTGTATTATCAGATTTGGTTTGTTCGGGCATTGTTTATTCATAATGACTATTCGTTTTATGACCATACGTTTATATATGCTTAAGTACGTAATATACGCATCAAAATATATTGCATTACAATTTTTAATAGCTTTTGAAGATACTGTATATTTTCAATAGAAGTACTGAATAAGACTATTACAATACAAAGATTAAACCGACTTTGACGATCGACGAATTTGTTGAAAAATAAAACTATCATTATGTTGATTCAATGTTACAACATTCATGATAAATGCGTAGGTAACATGGAAATATGTTTTTAAAATTTAAATTTAAATTCATTTTTTTTTCATTTTTACAATATTTAATCATACACGTTATAGTAAAAATGTACACCTAATTCTACTGTTGTCATTCATTTTTATTCATTAAACCAAACCACAAATGTCGTAATTGAAAAACCAGGATAAAAAAAATGTGTTTTATTATAAAGAAAAATATTTAATTAGATAATTTTATTTATTTTTCAGATGAAGTAGGTACCTAATGATGCAAAAAAATGATTTATCTTACAGGCTACAGGTTTTTATATTATTTTGTTTTATTTTATTCACATTAAATATTATTTATTTATCAAACAATTTACTTATTCAAAACACCTTCTAAAATAAAGATTACATTCTATCATAATAAAAATAAGTTCTTTTTAACGGATAGCTTTTTGGTCAGCAATATCATATTCTTAATTACTATGGATTCACAATATTGAATGATACACGAATAATTAAGATAAGTTAAAATAAAATGTGTGCAATAAGTATATATTTTTAAACATAAATTATTCCAATGAATTCACATCAATTAATTTAAAAAGTGAAAATATGTACCCATGTACCTACGGTTTTAACTATTATCTACTAGATATTATTAATACTTATTATTATTATTATGTGTATTATTGAACATAATTTACAAAAGATGAAATAGAGCTACTGGTAGTTTTGAATCAAGTACCCAATAGTCATCTTAAGTATATAAAATTATATTTTTGCTCACAAAAATGTGTCTTGGTGGATTATCAGAATAAATAAAAAATATATTTACAAGTTTCAAAATGATAAAAGCTTTTCCATTTACTTCATATATAAAAGAATATTAATTCTTTAATGAATTCATAACAATGCATAAGGAATATTATTTTAACATTACATAAAATGTAAATAAGAAATTTATTATACAAAATATAAAATGCTGGAAGAAAATAAATTTAATATATAATGTTCCACACATTACGAGTTCATATTTACCTACTTATTTTGTGTGAATACAAACGACAACCTTTTAAAATCATATTATTTATAAACATATAACATACAAAATTGAATTACCTAGACATGTTTTTAAATTAAAATCAACACATAATATTATACTTCATGTATATAGATTTTGTAAAATTTAAATATGCTACATAAATTATAAGCTGTTGAAAATTCTGTATGACTGTATACTGCTCTATGTTCACTTATTACTAAACGATCTGAAGATGAAAATATAATGTTTATATTTTATATCTAATGATTTCACTTATACCTACAATTTATCTTTAAAACTGTGTGCGTACCCTCCCGAGTGGGTATTGATTTTTAAATTTAAAAACCTAATTTTTAACAAAAAATATTACATGCAAAACTCAATGTAGAAAAATACCTATATCATATTTATGTAAAATAATATTGTAATAAATTTGTATTTGTATTTTTTAATAATATATAGTGGTATCAATTTAATGCTAAATTATATTTAATAAATAATAAAGCCTAAAGATTTACGAGACTCATTTTTATTTATTGTTGTATACATGCTAACAGCAGAGCACGTTGTTAAATTTTTTCATGAATAATTTCTACATTATGTTTGTTTTAAAAAAAAGAACTTTACTTATATAAAAACCAAACAAATATTTTTAATTGTGTTACTTAGGAAATCAAAAGAATTTATTTTTATTTTTCAGTAGAATAATAATATAGTTCATCAGCATCTTTCTATATTGATTTTCACTTAACGTTTACTAGTGTTACTCTCACTTCTTATTATTTATTATAACTCAGATAAAAAGACAAAGAAAACTGTAGAGTAGATACAGAATGAATAATAATAAACTATAATAAACTATTCCTTAATATAACTCAAGAAATAAACTATTATTATTACTAAAGAAATTTAACTGAATTAGGTAGGTAGGTACTTGGTGTAAACGACTATACACAGCAGTTATATTTTGGTATACGTTTCAGTATTTTACCTTTTTATGAATATATTAATTTAATGTTTGATGTATCTATCATAGTAAAAAGTTTTACATATTATAATGTTCTTTATACGACACATTTTTTTTATTGGCGTTTAATCTTACTCTAAATTTTTGTTTATACAAACTATGATGTCCGAGGAAAATGGATGTAAAATAATTCTCTAAAAATGAAATTATGTTATAATAGGTATTTACATAGATTAATTTGTATGAGCAATTAGAACAATTAGGAATGATCAAACTACGGGCTAACATTAACAATTGTTATAAGTCATATGGCAAAAATGGCCAACATATCAAAACGCTTAAGCTTAAATTGTCTAAAGAAAATATAAGCTAGCAAAATTAATCACAATTATCAACACAGTTAACATTATTTTTGTTAATTGTTTGAACAAGAAATTATTAGTTAACAGTAAAGTCATTAAAAATAATTAAACATTAAATTAGGCGTAACGATGTATAGCATAATAATTATTATAAAAGTTAAAAAAAACACTTCTCCGTCTACCTTTAGTTGGTAAAATAAATTTAAACCCAGAAATTTTGTAGAATTAAAAATACTTAAAATAATTTTGACTTTATCTTTCATAAAATCTATTCTACACTTCAACATGCATGACTTTGGAAAACAAAAGTCATCTGTGATATTGTGTCTGTAACAAACGGATGAGATTAATTTATTCTATACGAAACTTTAATCCTATACTAATCCTAGCAAATTAAAAACACAGATTCAAGAGTCTATATTATATTACAGCCATTCTACCATACGCATTAATCCGGTCTTTACTCTACAGTAAGATGTCATTTGTAGAAATCGAAGGAAATCATTTTAATACAATTACGTACCTACGCAATTGGTATGGAAATAGCTATAGTGTGAACTACATAGTGTAAAGATTGGACTATCAGCTGAATGTTACATAATATTACATCAACAGCAAAATCGAAAGCATTAAAAATATTATGAATAAATCTCTATTTTTTCTCTTTTGTTTTATATTTTTCAAATTTCTACTGAAATAATAAGCTGCAAGAATCTTTAGCGATGAAATGTCACCGTGACGAAAACAAAAAAAAAAAATTGTGATTCTTCTTTATCCGCCTGACTAATGCCCAACGGCCAGAGATCAGCAATCAAACTATGATACTCAGACAATATTATTATTTTTTCTTGTATGCAGAAATGCCACGGACATGTATTTTGTTTGTGTCCCGGTTTTCTCGATTTCAATTGTTATACAATATTTGGTATATGCTATTATTGTATACACAATAGTGTACGGGTATATGTGCACAACTCGGGTGGATCATGTAGGTAGATTGTCCGTGCTCCTTTAAAGTGCCACACGAATAACGGGAAATCCTATTGAAATTGATTTATAGTTTCGTAAGGTATAGCCTAAAATAAATTATTTTTCGTGTAGGTACAACGCAAATAATACGATCGTAGAAACTTGGCTGAAAAATCGGAATCACGACGAACCGAAAGAAATAAACATTAGAAATAAATATTTTGGAGATGTCGTAAATGTTCAAAAACGTTAGAAGATGAAAAATAATGTAAATATATATATTATGTAGGTGCCCATATAGTTCACTAAAATAAATTGTGATTGAATTTATATTTTATGCTATTTACGTTTAGAAAATATCGGGCAGGGTACTTTGTCTGTTAATAGAGCAATCGTTTCATTTTGCTTATCCAGAGTGAGATGTATAGTGTACATAGGATATACTTATATTTATAAAGTAACTATAAAATTCCAAGTCAATGATAAACCATCGTATTGGAAGAACGACTCTGAGCGCAACTCAGTTTTTACTTTATTATAGTGTTTATGTCGTTTTTCAAATAATTTTAAGTACTCATAAAAATAAGTTGCTACAGTGAGTAACAAATTCCAATATTTATTGAGTACGCAAATGCAATGTATAGTAATAATATATGGTTAGCGTTACTTTATATTAAAATGTTATGATTTGCCAAATAAAATTAATAATATTATTAAAATTAATATTTTTATATAAATTGAATAAATCTGTCGTTAGTTATTGTTCACAGTTAGCAAAAATGAGCTCATAGGAAAACGAAACATAAAAATCAGACTTCTTAATTGTATAGGTACTAAGTTCAATTAAACATACCTAATTGTAACTTGTAAGGTTCTAATAAATCTAAAAGTAAAAAATCTAAAGGCTGCAATCATCATTTTTATATCTTGTTAGTTCCCTTATTTTGTCTGAATTTTTTAACCCTAACCTAACTTGAATGATAAAATATCTCTGTCTCGCTGACAAACATCAAGCATCATCAGTTTCACTTCCTTTTAAATTTTTAACCACCAATTGCGATTTGTGACTGATCACATGAGAACATCTGTCTCGTTAATTAATATTTGTTGATTACAACTGGATTGATCATCACTAAAATTGTTTCAGAAACCTTCGATCAGATTCTTCTCGGAGACACAGTTGAAACCCAAACTACTGTTATTTACAACAAGTTTATCCACAATTTTGAGGTGGTGCACATTTTTCCGTTTGGCACTGTCTCGTAAAATGATTTTAATAGTATATTAATTTTGGTTGTATTGTTACGTCAAGTACCGAAGTTATTTAAAAATTATTATATTATACACACAAGTGGTGGACAGTGGGGTTGACTCCAGTTAATGATAATTGGTATCTGATTAGGTGATTAACTCGGGCGATCGTCGAGAGTGCCTAACACTACTCTACAATTGTTATGCGGATTGCGGATGTAGTGTTTTGATTTACAATGTTAGGATGTGGCCGTTGTCTTTTCCGTACCTGCTTGAGTATAAGTGGCGGTGCTGAAAAATGATACTAATTTGTTAGAATGAGAGTCCGATTTTATATCTGCAGGTAATATTATGTAATATCGTAATATTAGATCAATTTGAATCTTTTTTTATAGAATCTGTTGACTTTGGTAGAAAGTATTAAGTAATGTATACCATTGTCCTCGTGTACCATCACTTTATATGCTGTTGGATCAATATTTAAATAATCAAGTTTTACACTTTTACAATATGTTTGAATGTATCGGATATTGATATCAACTTTTTTATATTTTGTAAAATACTCTATTACAAATATTTATAACTGTATATTCCATGTACCTATATTATATAAATATAAAAAAAAAAACATGGTAACTGTCAAAAGACGATTATAATTAATAAATTAGCATTTTTAATTATATCGGTATATGCTACATTTAAAAATAATATTATGTACCTATGGGTTTTGCACATAAATAGTGTCCACAGCAAACTGTCCAAAAAACAGAGAACAATCTATGTCGCTCTAAAAATAAATAATTAATACACTTTTTTAGCATGGACAGTATAAATGTATTTGTTTTATTTTTTAAATTAAAAAATTACAGTCTATTTTTTTTTAGAGCGATGAATGTATTGATTTTACATTGATGTGTTTTTTTTTAATTTTTTAATTTTTGTCTGTGATGACAAAATTATTGGGAAGTAAAAATGCTTTGATTTTCTATTTCAGTATCTTTTTTTGGTAGAAATGTCAATCTAGTTCTACCTATGGATTAAAAGTAAAAATTCCCAGTATCTTTGTAATATACGGAAAGAATTAAGAATAAACGAAAATGCTTACGAAAAATTAGTTTTTGACAAAATCACAAACTAAAAAACGAATAACCGTAGATACTTAAAATGTTCAAGGTGATATGGTAAGATTACATGATAAAATTTAAACTCTTTATATTACTCTACTTTTATATTATACTCTAAATATTTTGACTCTTTTTGAGCTATTTGTAGACGTTAGAATTTTTTTTCATACATTTTGGTCATTTTTTGCTTGGTTTAACACTTAAATAAATTTTAATATAAGGTTCTTTACATGCAGTTCTTATCGATGTAGAAAAATATTGAAAACACATACCTATGCAAACTTGTTTAATAATTATTTTAAGTTAACAAAGAATAACAATTTTAGTTATTTTGTTGTTATTTAGAAAAAAATTCGAGGTGGGTACTCGAAATATATTATTTCAAACTTATTCATCCTACTGTGTTACTATTAGAAAATTAACTACTTTTATAGCAATATAATAAATTATATTATATAACATATTTGTAATATATAGGCCGATGTTTAGTCGTCGCTCAGAATTGTTTTTCGTATACAATAATATAACATCATTAAATTAAAATTTAACACATCCATCACAGAGACCCACACTACACCAGCTGATGTGCAGCAGCCCCTAGTAGTAGGTACTGTCATTTCAAATCAAACCTTTTTTGTTTTATTATTTTTTGATAATTTAAAAACTAATACATATTTTGCCACATTTATTTTTATTACATCAAATTATATGAGTTATATAATATTATATTCCATACTTAACATACATTTTGAAACACTTTTACTCCATGGTGTGTGTTATAGAAAATTGTAAATTTTAGTTTACACCAAATTTGATACATCAATTAAAAATATGTCCATGAAGGTTGACTGTGACACTTTCTTATACCAAGTTCTGAATAATGTACCCATATTTTGCAAAGTATAATTAGCAAAATGTACAAGTCGAATCATGAAATTTTCATGTCGAGAACAAAGCAGTTATTAAAGGTAGAACCGAAGAAAGGCTAACTTCAAGCAGTTTTTAAACATGTTGTCCACAACTTTTCAAACTAATGTCAAAATACTTTTTATAATAATTAGCAACAATTCGAAATTTGTTTATCGCTGAACCGCACGCATAAACTCAAAAGTAAGCAGCTATAAATATCATTATTAAAATCCTAGTTTACATAATTTTCACTCATACAATTTAGTAGGATTCTAGTATAATTACTTTATCCCTTCTCAAAATGTTATTAAGTTTATTTTAAATAACACAAAACTGTAAACAAATTTGACCAAGTACATTAAATTATTTTAAAAGTTAATTATTGTTAAGTATTTAAGTGTAAGCTTATTGATTGTTTAAACAGCTTTTTTAATTCAATATATTTTGTCTCACGAAAATCAAATCCATAAGTCCATTATATTTATATTTCATTAATGACATAAACGAAGTTAACCTTACCGATTTCATATTTTATTACAAATTATTAAATTAACTGATATTTATTTACTCATAAAAGCAGACCTCATTCTTTTTTGCAAATGCAATAAATTAAAAAGTGTAAAGGCATTGGAAATAATAATTAATAATTAATTTTGACAAACAACTTTGAAATATCTTAGGGTCGTCCCCTTATTTGATTTGCGAATCGAGATAGTGAACTTGCGAATTATCTCTCAGTATTACGAATATTTTGACATTAGTTTGAAATGTTTCGGAAAACATGTAAGGGCTTCTAGAAGTTAGTCCTTCTTCGTTTCAACCCCTAATAATTCTTGAAAATTATTTCTGAGTATTTAAAAAAAAAGTTTGCTATTCAGAATTTGTTTTAAAAAAGTGTAAGGGGCTAACTTTACGGATATTTGAAATATATTTTAATTTAAACAACAGATTCGAGTTAAATGAGTTTTTGTATGTATCTACGACCTACCTACTCAAAATTGTTTCGAATTAATATAAAAATCATAAATTATTAACCATACAATATTCCAATCTATGATTGAATATTTTCTTAAATTAATGTAATAATTACTGACAATTTACTGAAGTTTTAACTTTAATTACAGACTCTGAATTCGACTAATATTTTCCACTAGTAAAAGAAATATCTAATAATTTTGATCTTTTAATATTTATAATATTACTGAAATCATATAGTTTTATGTTTTATGCATTATTAAAAGGATCGATACATTAAAAATATACATTTTATTTAGCACTTACATTAAAAATACACATTTTTATTAGCACTTACATTTTATTTAAAAATGTATAAGCCACATATTTTGAAAGTTAAAATATTAAAATATTTTTAATAAAATAATAAATAACATTATTTAAACATCAGAATGATTTCTTTTGAAGAAAAAAGTTTTTCTTTAAATTTCACAATTAATCATTGACAACATTTTTTTAAAATAAAACAAAATCTTCCATGGCCATTTAGTATAGTGCCCTGTTTAATAGTGACCTATTTTATAATCGAGGTGAATTCGGGTTTTTAAAAATTAAATTTAGAGACATTCTAAATATAAACCAGAGCTAGACAGATGATTTTCTTGGAGTATATTCCTAGAAAAAAATACGTTATGTTTTCTTGTATTCTAGAGTCCAAACAAAGTAAATGATTTATCGGTTTTGAAGTTATGTGCAAGTTATGTATTTAATAATATATTTTTATTTTTATTTTTATTAAGTTAAGGACATCGTACTTCACCTATTTATTATATCATTTAATATGAATTTTAAATTGTACTTATGTGAGTATTTATATCTAAAAATATAGATACCTAGACACCTAGTGGTTTTTGAGTATATCATATATTTTATAAGATGTTCTATAATAAGTATAAGAAGCTTAACTTTCCTTATATAATCATATGATTTCCCCTTAAAGGATTGAATGTTCTAAAAATGTGAAATTGTATTGCTTGTTGATAGAAAAATAATACATTTTGTCGATATAAAATGGGAAATTTATGAAGAATGCTCAACAGTCAATTATTGAATCTGGTACATTTCATTTCAGTTTTGTTTAATTTCAGCCCACGTGATTAATGCGCTCTTTTAACTTCTAAGTTTAAACATGTCAACTTCATAACAAGTTAATAATAGAGGACGCGGGCTGCATTATTAATCCAAATATTTTTTAGTTTTCTGCAATAATGAAAGTACGTTAATTTTATATTTTATCATTTAAAAAGAGTATGTTTATACACATAAATAAAAAAAGTGACGATCCCATTGAGTATTTCATTGAACACCATATAAATAAATAATTATGGACAACGAGAAAAAAATAAATCACTTTTTGAAACGACCTTCGTGTGTAATATTTTCCGCGTCATATTCGACTAATAAGTGTCAAAGTCAATCGAGCTCGCAGATTTAAGTACATATAATTACATCAACCGAATTATTGATAGTTATAGATAATTACTTTCCAGTCATAGTAAATTGGATCAAACATAAACTGTGTGTGGTGTAGATAGAAATAATATCCATCATAATAATATAGGTTATTTTTATAACTAAAAATCGAACAAATAATGTTTTATAAACAATTATTGAGTCTGAAAATTATTATCTATAGTCAGTAAATGTATTTTGTTATTCGTTTTAGTTATAGGCAGTTATAGTACGTCGTCAAAATATGTATATTTTTCGTATTTGAAGTTACAGACATTTAGAATATACCTGCAATACGGCATAATATAATGTGTGTACAATAATAATTTATTTTCAGCTAGCAACAGTATAATTGAGATGATATTATTTTATTCGTTATATTATGCAGAGTTTATGACGTTTGAGTTGTGAAAATATAATATAATTGGTACAGTCCAATTACAAGTATTATATATTATTCTATCTTTGAGCTGAGAATTACATAATTACTACTAGTCCTGTGCCTATATATATATATATATGTAGAAATATATTAAATGTAATGTTAGATACCTTATACCAAGAATATACCTCGAAATGTCTTGTCGACTTTTATTACGTAACGCGCTTTATGTTCATTATTATTATTATTATTATTATTATTATTATTATTATTTACCTGCTCGGTCGATTGTTCTTCTATGACCATTTTCATCTCGAGACATTGCCGGGTTTCCAGAAAGGCGGTCCGCTGCTGCTTGTCGGCCAGGAAATAGGACAAAAGTCCCAAACAATTGGACGCCAAAAGGAGAACGCTGTTCGTGGCCAACTATAAAATAATAAAAAAAAACCACACATATAATATCATATAATACACAAACACACGATATGACAGAAATCGTAAAAAAATAAAATAATGATATTATTTATGAAATGAAATCATTGTTATTATCATGCGTTTATATTGCATTATACTGTATGTATGTGGTATGTGTGTGTGTTTAATACCAGCTCGGTTTATGGGTCTATTGTGATGTGTAGACGTATACGAGAGACCATATGTATTTACTATATAGTACACCACCCTAGCCGTGCGCATGTATACCATTCGGGGTCTGCAGCTTCCAACGGTTACCGCGGTTACGGGCGTCGGTCGGTCGGTTGTCAAATAGTTATAATAATAATAATAATAATTATTATTATTATTATAACCTAATATTATAACGGATTATGTAGAAGTACCTCATCTGTACACGTCCTGTAAAACACGCGACGTACAGCATAAACAGATATAGGTACGTCCTCTATGCTCGCGGATGTGCGTATTAGGTCGACGACAATCGTCATTTCACGGCAGATTATACCGACGAAACAAAACGCGTATCTGTTATACACACACACGCGCGCACACACACACACACACACACACACACACACACACACACACACACACACACACACACACACACACACACACACACACACCGCGACGAGACAATGGGATGCATTGAATTACTTATATATATATATATATATATATAATATACACGCACACACACCACTGTGATGGGGATTTATGACCGTGTCAAGCGCGCTTTCATTTTATTCCGCAAAACCCATAAAAAACCGTAAATCGATCAATGTCAATCGGCGGAACGACGTCGTCGCGTATATACGAAACAATAATAATAATATAGTGTATTGTCGCGAAAACGGTCTACATAAATATATTTCACAGATGGTTATTACCATCACACGTATATGTATATATATATTATATAGGTACATTCGGTTATTAGATTAATATTTTATTGCCCGCCGAGCCGAGCGCCGCCGCCGCCGCGCCGCTGTAGGCCTTTATTTTTTATTTTTTTATCGTCCTCTCTCTCCCGATAAGCTTTTTAATAGAGACCTGCGACTGCCCGGCCGTAAGGTACATCGTATTATTATTATTATTATATTATTATTGTGTACTACTACAGTGCCCACGTTCATTACTCGTGCGTGTAACATTGTGACGTCACGATATTATTATTATTTTATTGTCTGATCTGATTTTTGTAATACACGAACAAATCGCATAGCGTTCTTCCGGCTTTCAATATTGTGTTGAATTAATCACGGAGAGGCTCGAATATACTATGGGCATACATTATTATATAATAGGCTGTGCGAGTTTTAAAGTGTATTTTCTGATATGTGCACCTACGTGTATGTACCGTACGAGCATTGTTTTATCCACACGTAGGTTGTAGGTAGGTATGTATACCATCATTATTAAGGCATTAATAGTGGCTAGTATACATTTTTGAATTATCCGAAAATCGGTTTGAATAATTTAACGTGGGTATGGCACCTATATTTCGTAATATTATAAATGCTTATTACGGTTTACGAGCGTTATTTATGGAAAACGAACAGCGTAGATAATAATAGCAAGAAAGACAAAATGAACCAAGTCGTTGTACAACATACTAGTTATATGTGAAATATATCTATTACACAAGGATGGTAATAAAATCAGAAATATACTTATATTATAGGTGCGTGTATTAGGTGTAATGTAAACAGTAATTTCGTTTTTAAAAATGTGAAAATAAACTCGTATTTCATATTCTGAATGAAGAAAACGGAGGAATAAATGTGTTTTTTACACACAATATTCTATAGGTAGGTAAAGGGTGCCTAACTATAATTATTGTTATTATGCCATTGGCCATATTGTATGTTGTATTTTTTCGAAAATATCTACGAACTATTTTTAAACTTATCTCTTTGAATAAAGGAATAATATGAATCAATAACTCGGTAGGTATTTAAAGACGGTATTTTCAAGCGAATATTTTGAGAATAAATGGCTATTGTATAGCTCGAAAAGCTGGCTACAAAGTATAACAATAAAGCACATAATCACTGAGCGTTGACACTTGACAATATTACCGGCAAGGAATGAGCGGCACATTAATATACCGAGCAACTTCATGGAACCTCTTTAAGACCCGACAAAATACGAATTGCCGAAATCCACAGATTCTGGACTACCTACCTGCGAAATAATTACATATCGCACCACTGCTCGGACGAAAATCGCATTCCGCCATTCGCTACTCGACGCAATAATATAATATTTTATTATATTATACTTCATATAATGCTGATTATTATTAAAATATTTTCGATTTATTTGGAATGAATTTAATATCTAAACACGAAAGTGTATAGATAATTTATAAATGTTATAATATTATGATTAAACATCATTGAAGATGCTAATACACAATATTATCGTCATCGATTCGTATATTTATTTATTTTTTTAATAATTTATAGTAATATTATAAGTGTTGCGCCTCCCTAAACAGTAAACAAAAATTAGGTGTGTAAAAGAGGTGTATAATTGCTTTTAAAAGTAAACTAATGGATTCCTTTTTGTGTATGTAACAGCGCAGAAACTTAAAGAAAATACTTGTTACTCGCTTTTCAGGAAAAAATAATTACAACATGTCTCTGTGATGGACTAAGACTTACGAGTAGGGTATATTGCACAATTTTTTTCTCTAAATTTAAGTATTAATATAATCTTCAATTCACCATAATGTTTCAAAACCGTTGTTTGGCTTCCGTGTTTAAATTAAATTACATATTATAAATTTATAAAACTCGAGTAACCTATACGATTGTACACGAACAATAACATAACATATTTATTCGATGCTTTAATATGGTTAATTTTTCCAAAAAAGTTTAAGCCACAATACATTTTTTTTTTAAATGTATCTAACTTCTGTAACTGGACACTAGTGGTTTGTGGGGAAAAATTGTTAGTTTGAAATACTTATTGTATGTGTGGCAAGAACTTTGTTGCTAAAAATCCCGGATGGGTGACCCATCCGGGAGCTACTTACGCCGGCTGATGTGTACACACACTCAGTGCGCGTACTCAACTGAGTGTAGACACCTCGCCACACCAAGCCACACAATAAAATATTATATGACCATTATTGAAGTTAACAATCTTCATCAGAGAGCTTATTGCATTTTACGCGTTTACATAAAGGTACATAGGTTCATATTTTTAAGTGTTTATATTAAACAAGTTTGTGTTCATGTTATTTTTCGCGTTTTATTATTTTTTCCACGTGCATTAGAGTACGTACGGTTTTGTATAAATATTCGTTTTTTAAAATGACAGTTTTCGAGAGTGCACAAGGCGCAGGTTAGCACAATGTGTGGTTTTATGACAGTTTGAAAAAAATGACACAAATATTGAATGATGGTATTATAACAAGCCTAGAAAAACTAAGTCATTCGACCGATCGTCCATTTTGGATTCGAATGAGAACAGGTATATATTATAAAGAAATGATATGAATAAATATACGTTTTTTTTTAAAATTCTACACCTAAAATAATACACGTCTTGTATCGACAATTTTTGTAAATATTATTTGTAATGTAATTTTTTGTATTTTATGCACATATTAATTATTATTTATAATGTCATTATAGATAGTATAAAATGGCCTGGAGTCAGACATTTTTAATGGTCAATACATTTACTCGAGTGGTCATTATACTGTGCTGTGTGCGGTGTATATATTATTTGAAACCAGTAAATATAATATAATTGCAAGTATTACATTATTATGTCAATCGATTACGAGATGCATGTTATATTTAAATTATATCTAAATATACAATACGTATTGTAGTACGGGTATAATTGTAATAATGAATTCATTAATTTAATTACCTATCTGAAAACTTGGTCATGATAATTATTATTAAATATAATTAAATATTACAATACTGAAATGTTCAGTTTATTTTCAAAACAGCTTCTTTGACCGCCAGATATTCAGACAAAACTGTACCACCTCATGCCTGTTCCATTTTATTGGCTGTAAAATATAATTTTACACGAAAATAAATTACTAAAGCGAATTTGATCTTTACATCGGTGGCCGATTCCAGATTTTTGTTTAATTCTCGAATATTAAAATTGATAAAAAAAAAATAAGCGTTACAAATATAATATAATACGATAATACAATAACTGTTAATAATTCCTATCGTAGGGTTACAGTCGGGGTTTTGATGGATTAAATACCAATGACGTATATACGCGACAGTTTCAAATCGCTGAATATTGTCAGTTTATTGTCTAATAAAATATAGAAGACAGAGCTTTAAAAAGAACAAGCCGGTGGGATGTATTCCACGGCAGCTTAATCTTAGACAGTAAATCAAAAAGTGTCGTGAAACTGTAAGTCTACGAAGTACAATATATAATATAATATGTTATTATATATATACATTGTGTATAGATTATAGGAGAACAAATTTACAACATTGTTTCTGAGCATAATGCATTTTCTAATTGAAATAAATATATACAATCTCCTAATATATCTTACGGCCGTCGCTCATAAGCGGGGTTCAGAACTTTATGAGCTAAAAACAATAAAATACGTCGTATGCATTAATCCAATCCTTAATAAATGCTATATTATAATGCAATTATTAATTTTTTTATAAAATACACATTTATTGGTAACTAACATGGGAAAATGCATAGTGATTCATTCTCTTCAATAATATGCAATAATATAGGTTGCAAACCATTTTCTGGACTATAACTGTTTAGGTCCATCTAATTTTAACGCAATGCCAATACATCTTAAAAAAAATATTTTTTTATAATAACTCAATTATCCCACCACAAGCATTTGCTTAAGTGGATGATTTAATTTTAATATCTTACTACTAATAATTTGTTTTAATTGTAATGTATTGATATAGGTATATATATAGTATTTGTATTGCATAAGAATTGACTTTTCCAACTAAGCTTTAAATATTATAGTATTAAATATATTACACAGAATAAAAATAAAATTGAGTCTGTACAGGTAGCTAGTAAGTATTTATTTAAAATACAGATGAGCACGGAGGTGCATAAAGGTTCTTAATTTTATAATTAGATTTTTATATAGTTACATATTTTTTTAAAATTATTTTTAACATAATATAAGCGTTAACATGTATAAAATGTTTAAATAATTTGTAAAACCACTTAAATTTTTTAAAATATGTACAACATGCAGTATTAATTTTTGAATTTGAGTTGTTTGTACCTACCTACACAGTATATACTATATATATTATGTACGTAATATGAAATGAATTTATACAGAATAATATTTTGAATAATTGCAGTTTTCTATGGGTTTAGAAATATGCAAATGCATCAGGTTTCGATCCCAGATTATGAGCGGTACAACTCATAATTTGTATAGGTACTTTTATTTCATAATACCTACTTAACACTATCTTTAAAAAAAAAATCATTACAAGCAGCCTCAAACAACAATACCTACATAGTTAATAATTTTGTGTACACATTTCATAACTATATAGTATATGGTACAAATAATATATATAGTATATATATATATATAGACATCGGCCCAAATAAGGACGAATAATTTTACCAATAAAATTTCTATTATAAAGTATGAAACATAATCGGTGATAACTAAAGGACAAAATGATGAGCAAAACACTTATGATTGGAATTATTCAACTCAATTTTTAGTTAATATGCCTAATCGTTGTTGTTATAATACAAAATTCTATTCAAAAAACAGTAGGTAATAAGATAATGCATAAAAGAATAAAGACATTTTTTTAAATAAAAATTCGAGACCAATTTTAAATAAACAAAACTCATCAGGTTTAATAACGATTTTATTTAGCACCGTTACTATGTTGTTTATTTCACGAAAATATGAAAATTGTTCTACTCTCCCGCTTTCATGATAGCCTCGAATACAATACTGGTTCCATGAAATAATAATTAGAGTATATTTAATATGTATAATGTGTTTAAAGTTAAAAAATAAATAAATAACACATAATTATCAGCAAAAAAGTTTGCACCCTTGCACGGAACGTGAAAATGTAATGATTTATTTTTAATTTATAATGCGTTGGTATTCATGTACATAGTATATTGAATATTATATTATATCCTACATTGGATATATTATAAATAATTTTTGAATGCACATAACATAATTAATATGTAAAATATCTACAACTTTGTTTTACTTTATTTGTTTTTAAACATTTACATTGAGTAATTAGATTCAAAAAATGTTAATTTACATATTAATATACATTAAAATGGTATTTATTCAAGCATTATTATAATTTAATCTTGTGGATAACCATGCAGTGAATACTTATTATTTTATTTCATTTGTACATACTGCATTGTGTAATACTTGTTTTATTTCCCGTAACTACCGGGGTTTTAAATATAATAACTAAGATCTTATTAGTCCATTTAAAAAAGAAATATTTATAAATTATGTTGTAGAAATGTAGAAGATGTATTGTATATATTATTATTAGCTATCTATTTGGGTCAATTTTTTACCCTCGAGGTGGATGGGGCTTGAGAAATGGCAAGAGTGTTGAACCGAATATCAAGAGTCAAAGGGCGGTGCACAAATTCACAATATTCGTGCACTGATATTTGGTAAAAAATAAATGCTGAAAAATAAATTTCTTACACTTTTTAAACTTCTGTAATTTTTTCTACATTTTACCAACCCTTCAGCCTCATAAAGTTTTTTTGACTTTGTTTATAACAGTAATTTTACAAATTTCACACTAAGTAATGACGAAAAACTATGACTTTCCAAGTTGAGGGGGGGGTGGCGGTGTGGATTGGTTGAATAGATGTTATAAATCCTGCTTATAAGGTATAAGTTTAATTGGGACAATATTTATTTTTAATTTATAAATAAATCAAACTCCTATTCATTTTTTACAGTCTAGACAGTTATACATTTTTCAAATATAATTTAGTCTACATATCAGGATGGATTTTTTCTTAAATTATACGGTCAAGCAGGTTATAAATTGTGTATGAAGTTTCGGTAAATTAGTTTTTCTAAGTAATTGCCTTCGTATGAAATATATACCTGCGCAAAATTTACCAGCTTTACAGAAAATTTACTTTATTTCAAAATATTATTAATTACCTATTTAATTACTATAACATAGACGAAAAATATATATTTTTCATAAGGTTTGAGCTGATGGATATGTTACCTATACTGTTTATTTTAATATTTTTAAGTACCTACCTATTTAAAGACGAAGAATAAATAATATTTAAAAACAATCTGTACACTATTGATTTTCAAAAATAATAAAAGTACATTCAATGCCAAATTATATTCATACTATGGGGCTTAAATAAAAAAATACATATAATGTAATATTGATTGATTATACAATATGATATCAAAATAAATAGAAGGAGAGTAATTTTGATTTCTGTACTTATATAAATGTCATAGTTATCTACACACTCAAAGTCTACCTTATACCTAGTAAATATTTTGTTGACTTAGTGTGTTTATTTGATTTTGAAAGGAGAGTAAATATTTAAGATTTCGAAGTTGAATAACTTAAAATATAGGTAGACAGTATGTACCTACTGCAAGATGTAATGAACCAAACATTTCACATATTAGAAATGGAACAGAGACTTCAAACTATTGAATAAGGGAACATTTTGTTAAGAGGACGCCATGCTTTGTATCTGTCTTTCAAACGCTCAACATAGCAAATTGTACGTTCTGAATAATAATGCTCATAACTTACTTTAAAATTAAAATATAAAAAATAAACCTATGTCCTTGACTAGATAATATTCTTACTTCTAAATTCGGTGATAGGTCAATTCACTCTAAAATTAAACATAACAGAGTTAAATAAATTATTCAGAACGCTCAATTTGCTATGTTATATGTTCAAAGAAGAAGACAACACATGCGGGTATGGCTTCCTTTTAAAAAAAATTCATAACAAAATCCAGAAATGTAAAATAAATATAGAATTTCTATCAAATATGTCAAAAATGGAATACAAACACAGGGTTAGCCAGGGAAGTATACGTATGGTATGATGTTTGTGGATTGCTATATAAAGTGGGGACATTGGGACAAGGTGAGAGAAATCATAGCAATTCCGTCAGCTATGTATGATAGGACCATGAACAACTTTGTGTCTAGTTTGGGTGAGTGCCTGGCCAAAAAAGATCAATATTTAGACAACACTATTTTTAGTTCATAAATTATAAATTTTTACTTTTTTCTTATTCTTTAAAAGTGAATTATACACGGGGATTAATTGTAAAAAATAAACAATTAAATTCGTACGATAGTAACTGAGTTCGAAATTTTTTAAAAACCTCATTAGGTATTTTTCAATTTCTAACACCATATATAGTGTTAACAACCCCGTGTACATGCGGTCGGGAAAATCTCTTTGGTGATGAGGTAGGAGTGGGTTAAATGCGTGTGTCTCTCGCTTGAATGATTATTACGCTTCTTCTCTTTTTAAACATAAATAACGTTGCATGTTTTTAAGATTACGTCACGTAAACTGCAAAGTTATAGTATTTATACCAAAATAAATTATACGTAAATTAATTTATTCATTTTTAATGCGATTAAACAGTTTAGATTTTTCGTGAACGCGAACAACTTTAACAAGTATGGTAAATGGACTATTGACGTCATAATTATTTTAAAATCCACAACGGTTTAAAACACTTTTGATAAATTAATTGTACATTGCGCTAAATACACCTACACGTACACGGCCGTTGATCAACGAATTATTATTATTATTTAAGCTGAAGAGCATAATCAGATAATCTACATCGTAATTTACAAAATATATTGTGTACGCACAAGAGATAATAAAAAAAAACATACTGTATTGCTATTTAATTTTATTATGAAGTTGAATAATTATAATGGAGTTTTCGAATAATATTTATAATAATAATATATAATATATATTATATACATACCATTACCCACATGCCTTCAAAAATATGAAAAAAACAAATTATAACCTTTTATTTTTAAGCATTAAACTTTGTAGTTTCAACAATTTTCAGATGAAATACAATAAAATATATTGCATTAATGTATGTTTAATGAATATTATGATATTTTCATACTCGTATTGCTTGCTTAGTTAATATTCTAACAGTGTGTTACAAATTAAAGGTACCAACCTATTTGAAAACAAAAACAATTATTAAAAATCAAAAAATCTTTTTAAAACGCGTTGAATTACTATGGCTAATTTAAATATTATTACACAATAGACAACAAATAATGAAGTGTTCATCTATAGCATTATATTTTATTGCCGTAGGTACATTATAAATACCAAAGAAAAGATAGTTCAAAATTAATTATTATAAAACTAATAATTGCTTATTTCTTTCAGTCACCGTATGATAAGCAAATGATTTAACTGTAAAAAAAAATGTATTTAGTTTTATCTTTTTTACTGTTTTTATAATGGATGAAAGCAATTTGTCTCAACACTAATACCTAATGTTTATGTATTGTTTTTTAATTTAATTTTAATTTAAAAAAAAACGCAAATAGTATTTAAAATCTTTTGATTATTTTTACTTATAGGACTTATACTGCTGTCAAGATCAAAAAATATTTACCCTTTGAAACCATTTTAGAACATTGTTTGCAAACGATGACGCCAATTGTAGTGGGTAGTCGTTTACATAATAAAGGGTTTTTGATTCGAAAAATAATGGGTATATTGGTTGATAATACGAGCTCGACGGGTCAATATTTGTAATAAATGACATTTTCATTTTTATTGCTTCAGTAGTTCAGTGTACTGCAGTGGGTAGTTGGACATAATGAACTGAAAGCAAGTCATAGTAAGTTTCAAATTATACTACAAAGTTGTTTGTCAACCTAAATTACTATATTGATGCATTGCTGGTATTCCCGCATCGGTTTTCATTGTATACAATACAATATCATTTACTCCGGGACTGGTTATTTGTTTAGTAATTAAGTCGACAATAAACAAATTTACACAGCACATTTTTTTCTGCTATTGCCTATTATAATAATGAAATATATTCTTTCCATTCAGATGCATTATTACAGAGTTACATTTTGTCAAACTCAATGTTTTATTTTTGTCACGAAAATATAAGACGAAATAATATATTATTTAAATATTTTTTCTCCTTTATTTTCATTTTGAATAGTTTTTTAGTAAATTAAGAAATAAATTAATGCGACTTATTGAATAAATTTGACAAACTGCTTCAATGAATATCACTAACTTGTATTTTTGTCGTTCTACTTTTGTTTAGTTAATTATCTAGAAAGTTCGTAAGAAGTGACAATTATGTCAATATAAGTAGTTAAAACAATTAAGATTCGTCTTTCACTCTGTTTTATCTCATTTTACCATTCATCACGTCGTAAAGGCGATCCAAGAAAGGGTCGATTCAATTAAATTTCTTGACAATCGGAAGGGTAAAATCGGTGCCGGATTTAAAGGAGTGGAAGCGACAGAGACGGATGTCAAGAAAACTTAGCTAGAACATTTTATAATTACAAACAAATGTCATCGGAAATTCCCTCTGAGAATGTCTAGTGTCAAAGCTTTTGTAATAAATGTGATAATCTCCCCATGTGTCCTGGTCATTTAAGCATTTGATTCATCATAAAATTCGGACCGCTCTAAACGATAGTTTAAATTATAGTCACCGCCGACCGAGAAAGTGACATTTTGCACATGTGTGTTTGGTATGTGTTTTTTTCACACAACTTTCGAGTTAACACAATTGGCACTAAACTCGTCTTTTCCACACGATTTTTCTTATAAATAATTAATGACCTCATTTTTATTTTTTCATAAAACGAAAAAAAGGATTAATAGCTGCACTTCCTCGAAAAAGACTCACTAAATGGGCTATTGATATATCAATAATCGACTAATCAATATTACATAACTAATGTTTATGATATTATCAATATTATTGAAGATTTGTATGTATAATGAAGCAATTTCCAATTTTTTACTGACGATGTTACTTCGAGATCTGCGTAGGTTCATAATTCACGTCTAACCTTGTTCGGCGATGAACTATAGGAACCTATAATTTTAAAACTATTCGAAAAGTGTCCAATAGGCAATATTTAGCTTAAATACTTGACATGTATACCTGTATGGCAGGTATTACAACTATATGCAAATTAAAATAAATAAATAATAGTCTAACTTTTAAAATATTTTACTATTTTAAATTCTTTGCAGAGTTAGAAAATGATACAATAAAGTGTTTTGTTTACGGTAAATACATTTTAGGGTTGTAAACGTGCTCCAAAAGTTTCATTTAGCAACATATATATGCAAGCAACATACGCAGTGGATCAAGAGGTCTGTATAGGTTCTACTTTGAGAAGATTAAATTTGCAAAAAATGTATAAAACTCACAACTTATTTAGCCCCATACAAAATTGTTTGGTTAATGTAATGATAGTTTCATGATAGTTTCACTTATCACAAACAGACAACGCTCTTGTAACATTTCTTATTATAATACGAGTATAGAATATAATGATCTAATCAAAATTAAATCCTCTGGAAACTCGGTCTCGGGAAACTGAACAGATGAGTCTATCACTGTGGAGTTAAAAATTGAAAATCAGTATTTCAATCATACAAAATTAACCTTATGAATACTACAAAAAAGTATTATGTAAAATTGTCAATGCTAAAATCTTTATTTTTAAAATTTAACCATACCTTTTTATGCTAATATATGATTATTCAAACATGGAGTAAATAATGTATTTTAAAAGCTTATTTTTTTTATTCATATTTTTTAGACTTTGTGATTAAATTAGTTTCGACACTTAGTAGATGAAAGTAAATGAATATTTTAAAAGTTAAAATACTAAAGACTAAAAGGTCTTATGTTCAATTATTCATCATATTATAAAATATTTTTCAATTGTACGACAATGAATTACTGCCCACTGGATTACTAATGTATAGTGTATTAGGGTTAAAATAAAATAGATTCGATTCCCTGGCTATTTTAAATGAGTAAATCTTTGTGTGATACTCTAAATTGAAAGCTAAGTCCTTCTGTACTGGAATTTCAAATTACGATCATACGTACCATGTGTGCCTACCTAATACCTATATTGAGTCGACATCCAATTATATCCGTACGTGCATGTACAAATGATATACCAACATAAACTGCAATAAAGGCTAAAATGTTTTTTTTTTATTTAGTTAGTTAAGAAAGTAAAAAATACACTTTAATGTTAAATCAATAGTTTTACAATTCCATTAAAAATAATTAAGGAACTTAAACTTAAGTTGATATTGTCTGTGTTAATATTACATAAACGAATTGACCTACCTATCTAATTGTTTAGTAAATCATAAAAGTAGTACCTATTATCAGAAAAAAAAACTTTAGAATAGTCCATGATTTGATTCAAAACATATGTATTATGTTTATATGATAGAGAAGCATTAATATAAAAATTAATTTCTCATCATAAAATATATTACAATGCATGCACAATGACATCAACATAATATAGGTAAATCATTTTTCTTGAAAATCGATTAGACGACAAGACGAAGGTACAGTGGTTAAACGATGCTAGTTATTTCTTGACGTTATTGTACAATAAAGAAATAAATATTGTCGACCGTCAATAGTTAGTTGATTTTTTAGTGTGAGCACGTCAAGCTATGAAAAGGTCACTGAAGAACTCGTAATATGTATCTGTAAATATGTTGTATATACATTATACACCTTAAAAAGTAAGATAAGCCATGATGACAAAACCTACTACCTACAGTATATACCTATCGATATTTGCAGCAATAAAGGTCATAGTGATGCATTCAACTGAGGTGCTGCGTACAAAATGATAAAACGGTAAAAATGTAATGTAAAATGAATAAAATATGACAAAATTGGTAGAGATTCCATTGGGAATTTATATGGAGGAATTATGAGTAAAAAGTAAATTGATTCCGCGTGTTGACCTTCAAAAGAAAAAAAAATTTTAAATGGGCTTCTAGATTATCCATGCACATATAATAAATATTATCAGATCCAATCTGAGAAATCCGAATAAATAAGATCAAAGCAATATGACATTTTATTTCTTTAAAATAAGTGTGAACAAAATGTATAGAATGTTTCAATAATACGATAGAGGTACCTATTAATGGTTGACTTGGTAGAATATTAGTAAAATTACGTATTAATCAGGTTTGAAAAATGGCTTTGAATTTTCTTTAAAAAAAATAATATTAAATTGTTTGTTCGTTGGTTTTTTTACCTTAAAATTAGAGGTATACTTACTCCATTAAATCTATGTAGCCATCTAGGTAATAATGATGAATGATAATAAGAAAAAGAAATACTTCAAAGAATAAACTGCAAAAATATTATAAAATAGTCAACGTAAACTTTACTTGTCCGAAATGACTTCAGACTTTCAAAGGTAAGGATAAATCTATGTAAATAAAAAAAACAGTCGTTGGTACAACAATAATATGATGTGTGTCTCTTACTACTTTACTAGATATTCATTTTCTCCATTAGTAAATTACTGTATTGTAATAACGCGTATAAAAGTGTTAATAATAAATGAATAAACCCTAGTACATCTATGTCTATAGTCAAGCTTTCTAATTTGTTGTAGTTTTGGATTTAATATATAATAATTTAAGTACTATTACATTATGTTGTTATTATAAAAGTAAATTAACCAGCTTAAGCCAATAAGCTGGCCTCTATAAGCCATGGTATTATATTACAATAATTAGAATTACATTTATTTCTGATATAATATATTAAGTACCATTTACATTCATATAATTAGGTACAATATTTTTTTAAAAATTGGATGTTTAATAAAAAGTAAAATGGAGAAGATTATCAAAAAAAATTCTTTTTTTAACTTTAGACATTAATTATTGTTTATATGATATAAAAACAAATTTATGATAGCGACATACAATTTAAATATTTGCATATGCCATATCGTAAGTCTTAACGTCGATTATTAGTAGGTAATCTATAATCAATAGTATTATTTAGAAATTAAGTATTTATATGAATACACATGGACATGACACTAATAAGTTTACATTGCAAATATATACTATATATCAATGAACTCACCCTTTTTTTACTTCAATAATACATATTTTATTCAAATTCTGATTTTTTGAATTTTTAAATATATTCAAACACCATTTTTTAAATTCACGAATTTTCTTTTACTAATTAAGGAATGTCATAAAAACATATTTTCGAATTTAAAAACTAATATTAAATAATACGAATTTTGATTCGGATACATCAACATTTTAAAAAAAATTATCCACCAAATAATTAATAGTAAACATTCCTAAGTAGTACGAACAATTTCGAGAATATAAAAATATTGCCTTTAAGTAAATTTCATAATTTCAAAAAATAGTTTTTAAATAACTACATTATTAAAAAAAGGGGGTGAGCACAGAACATGCTTTGTGGAATCAACTTGTATAGATTTATAAGAACAAAATAAAATATAGTATACAAATATACATATAATATAATGCAATACATTTCTTTTGTTTCACTGCCGATGAAGATATTATAATAAATATAAAAAGGTTTGCGTTTCAGATACTTTACTTCTTAAATTAGGTATTCTAAAAGTTTTGGTTTAATTTCCTTTTCGTTTAAAACTAAAAATGATGTGTTAATATTTCCAGAAACTTTATATTAATATATTCGGTATTGAAAAACTATTAATAAACTTATAAACCACGTTTTGATTATAATTTAACTTGAGATATTTACAGAATATTGTTTTTATTCGGTGGTAAATAGATATCTTTCACACCACAAAGTATAATTAAAATCGACGTGAATCAAAAACTTTAAACAGGAAATATAACTTGTGAGCAACCTTTAGTATTTACATATTCAATTTAAAATAAATGAGCTTATCTAAGATGTGTTGAACGTATGTCGTGTCAGCCTTTTATGATTTATGGTAGGCATTATTGTAGAGTTAAATTTAATTTCAAACCAAATTATTTGTAAATTTACTGGAGACGTTCCCATGTATATTATCAAGATTCCGCATTGAATTTTGTTTAAGTAAAATTTATATCTGAAATCAGGTATTAAGGGAAATACATTGTAGTGCTATAATCTTTTGACGCATTGATCAATAAAATACCTCAATTCTACTTATTTTTTGAAAGTACGTTATAACTTATAGAATGATATTATATTTTACTTTTCAACATTATTATTCCCAAAATATTTTCAGGAATGAGATGATATTCTCCCTAACATGACTAATGAGTTATTTTATTACTATTATGTTTCTGATATTAATTGTGTCATAGTATTGATTTTTTAATGGAAATATTCAGTACATTTTTAAACAAAATATTTTTTCTAGGCTTCACAGTTGTCCGTACGTGGAAATAACTTAATTAATTTAATCTCATAATTATATCGAGTTTGATAGATTTCACAAAAAATTATTGAAATTTTCCAAGTTTCAAAAAATATTAAGTTAAATTTAAAAAAAGACATGATAATATCTATTTAGTTCATATTTTAGATTACAAGCGGAGCAATGAAATGTATTTGGGTTACAAGTTCTATGATATGTATGGTTGTTTTTTCTTAGATTATATTAATATATTATGTACTTAATATAGTACGTCATTGTACATTCGTTTTTTATTTGTTTTATTATATATCCTAATTGTCATTCAAAATACGAAATAAAAAAGAGTTTATTACTATAAAATATAGAAGACCTTTTTAATAGACTTGAGACAAAGACAAATTGTCGGAAATCAATCTTTTGTTTATAAATAACGGTATAATATTTTAAAGAAAATATTGAGTTTGTTTGCGCATAATATAATAATGTTTTTAATGTTTTTACTTTTTCTATTAACATATCATTTCATTTAGCAATATAAATTATAAATTTTAATTTTTGTATTTGTGTTATCTAATGGTTCGAGTTAGTTATTCGTCGCTAATTATAGCGGTTAGATATAATTCTAAGCTCTAAAGTTCATCACTTATTCATCGATTTCTGTTTCAAAGTCTGAAGATGTTGTTTATCGAATTGTCAATCGTTTGGAAATTCGCCACCATCTCCGAAAATCCAATCGAATTGGTTTCAGGCATATTATATATAACTCGTAATCCTTTTCCTAAAAGGGTGTCGTCCGTTGCCACTTTATCACTCATCAATTACTTAAATAATATATTCTCTTATTTAATATGCAATTGGCATTAACCAAATAAATTATAATTTTTTCAAACAATTCAATATGAGTACATCAAATAATTAATTGCTTTGAAATATAAATGCATACATACTCTCTTCAAACATTTTTTGGAAGATAAAATTCTCCAAAATATTTTTTTAACATTAAACATGACATTAAAAATATTGTTATGAATATAGTTAGAACTTAAACTTATATTTTTTTTTCGAGTTATTTTGCCTTTGTTATTTTTTTATCAAGTTTGAATTATTAAAACAAAATTATGGCGTTTTCATGATATTTAGAGTACATACATACATATATATATATATATTGGTTAAAAATAAAAATTAAACGAGCACTAAGTATTTTTCTTAGCACTTTATACGCTTATTAGAGCTAAGATAAATAAATGAGTATTATATTTGCAAGTTTGTATTTTTATTACTATATATATGTTTTTTTTGTGTGAAATATAATATTGTTCCATTTGGAGTTTTTTACAAAAAAAAAAAATATTATTCAGTAATCACTTTTATGTTTAACAAACGAAACGCTTACCTGAACCTGTGATATACACTATAAAGTATAAACCCATAATAAAGGAAGCCATAATACAAGAGAACAGTGTCATCTTATTATTTTTATTTTATGAATACTTTTTAAGTCTTTTACAATCAAGCTAAATAAAAAATTGCATGGCTATACATTGAATGGAATACTTAAATTGATTTATTTATTGTAAATAATATAATACCGAATGATAAAAAAATGGTTGGTTATAGTAATTTATAAAATATGTAGAAAATAAATGTTGTAGGTATCTATATATTTTACTTCGAGTTCAGAACCAGAATACAGCTTGCTTTATAATTTGCATAGATATTTTTTTTTATAATTTATATAATAATATAATGAACTCATTATTTTAAATCTACAAATAACACAGGGAAACGCACTCTAATTATATGATATATTTATTACACAATTATGTTTACATATTGATATTATCGATTAATTAATACTTGTGTAGTTACAATATTATTTTTGTTATCGCATACAAAACTATATTTTATGTTTTTACAATTATCTGATGAATGCCAATAAACATTTTAACCAGAACTTTTCTGTACATAGAATAATTTAAAATTAAACTTTATTTTTTAATAGTGGGCATCTTGTACTACTATATTACTATGAAATATGAATACATCTATCCTACGAAAATAAACTTAAATGATATTTATTGACTAGGTTTTATTTATTCTCTGAACGCCCAGTTCACTCTCGACTTATGGCAATTCAACTATCTAAAAACCTATACTAAATAATAAACTATTCGAATACTATCATTGGTATTGAGTATTGTAATGTTTTCTTAATAATCACATAATAATATAGGTAGTATAGGTGAATATGAAAAAATATGGTTTAAAAACATTTCTTGTTAATATATCTACGAGTATAATATTAAAAAAATAAAATGTATTATGGAATTTGTAATTTTCATTATCTCTCCTACTGTTTTGTAAAAAAACACTTCCCTCTTATGTAAAAGTAAGGTGTCGACTGTCGAGTGTAACTCATAATTGAGTAGGTCACTCAGTCACTGTAATGTACAATAATAATATACAATAGCTAAAAGTAATATAAATATTTTGAAAATGTCATTGTGCATATTAAAAAAGAATATTATACATAAAATATTCAACTCCTCACGAATATTTTTAAATACAAGAAATTACTAAAATCGTTATCCTTTGTTTAAATATCGTCAACATTTAAACTTCAAATCTCTGTTATAAAGAATTGTGCTACTTTATTTAAAATATTTTAGAATTCTGTAAGATATACTTATATGAGGAACCTTATATTCAATTTTCGAATATTAGCTATTATAATCGAAAATGTTATACATTTTTAACTACAAAATATATTGAAAATATTCATGATTTTGATGTAGCTATTTAAATTTGTCAAACTCAGTTTGGTCATAAAAATAATTTCGACTACAAATTTTGTACCACTAAAGTAGGTTACTACTATAAATACAAGTATTATGTATTATGTATTTCCCCCATCCCTCCAAAAGTGCATCCTAAATTCGATTTTGTACCCTCAAAGTTAGTTTGTGTGTGTGTGCCAGTAAATACTGTATACAACTAATTGTGATGATTGATGGTAGTTACCTACTGTGGAATAGTTGTGATAATTATAGTTTATAACTATTGCACAGAATCAGTATCGTGCAATTCGAATACAATTGTAATACCAATATTGGCCCTCGAAAATGACGGTGACATTTATTAAAACATATTGACATTTTCAGTTTTAATACCTATTGGATATTGATAATAGAATATAAAATAATAAGAGTTCATATTATTTTTATACCAATATGTATTTATCCCCTTAATTGCTCAAAGTTTGGTTAGGGTTTAGTGTTTGTATGCAACTCGATCCAAAAATAAATACATACATATTACATACATGACTATTATTCAATACTCAAAGCACGTGTGAAGTAAATAAACAAAAGACGAAGGGAAATGGCTGTGACAGAGAATAAAATCCTGTCAACAATACCACGGGGTTGTTTGAAAAGAGGGATCGTATTTTATGAAGAAGGTGAATTCATTTTTCTGCGTAAAAGATTTGTCTTCTATTTTTTTTTTTTATATATGTATATATATCAATCAATCGCTTTGTAATATTTTTTTTCATGAGATTTTTCGTTTCGCGTGTAAATTGTTCAAATCATTTCATACACGTACATTATAAATAATAAATATTATATATTATTTTTTTGTCACATTCATTTTCCTTTTACATTTGAATATTATAATATTATTTGATATTTACTCTGCAGAACGTCGCAAACTTTAATACGATTAGTTCAGAAAATGCAAATTTGAAACACCGCCAAGTTACAAAATACTATATTTAAAAAAAGTATACTCTCGTTTTTAAAATAATTAATTTGTTTTATAAATATACAAATGCAATCCAAAATATTTTACATTTCTTCCGAATTAATTTACATTATTAATGTGTGGTAAAATAGGAGTAATAATTCAAAAAACTTAAGTAAGAAATTTCGATATAAATTTAAATGACTCGAACAGTTAACATAATATTATATACTTTTGATGATAATTTTTAGTTGGTAAATAAAAAAAAATGTATATACATTTCGAGTTGTACTTTTTAAACATAGAATATCATACGTTATATTACTGCATAAATGATTTTGAATAATAGATTAAAATTTTGTTTAAAAGCCTGTTTAGTGTTTAGTGTTTAATGTATATTATATAATATACATTGTATCCACTTTAAAACGAACAAAAATGAAAAAAAGAGTATACTTATTATCTACGTAGTACGTACCATAAATAATTTATCTAGCTGACAGATCATCACGGAATATTTTTTAATTCATAACAATTGGATTTTATATTCGAACAGAATTAAAAAATGTTTTTCGAACATATTTATTTCCACTAGTTTCAATTAAGTTTTAATTAAAATAAAAAAAAAAAAAATATTGATGAGTAAAAAAATAATTAAAGTTAATATCAAAATGCAAGTTAGTAAAACATACTGAAATGTAGTATAAAAAATATGTTCAAAATGAAGACCACGATATTACAGGAGTTAACGAAGCATTTTAAATTTAAATTATAAGTATAAAGTGTAAAGTGTAAACTATATAATATAACGTGTAATATTATTATCTGTTGCCATAAACATTTTTCCCAGCAGCAACAATAAATTAAATCGTGTAAGATATATCGTTCTTTTATTTCTTTAATAGGGTCTCTCGTATAGCTTGACTAGGTTTTATGATGAAGAACCATTTAAATGTCTAATAATAGTAACACCATTATATTACATTATTCTCAATATAATATGATATTAATAATTTTAATGTCATCATAAAGTACGTCTGAGCTATATCAAGCATCAAACTCTATAATCTTTTTTGCATATTCATGAAATAACTTACTATAACTTTTTGTTATCAGCACTGTCGAAACACAATACATATTTATTTTTTTCCTTTATTTCCCTTCATTTTAAGTCAATCGAAAAAACATTATCAATTAATTTTCTTTAACATTTAGTAGGTATGCCCAATGTTGATGCAGGCCTCAGGAATTTTAAGTGAGCAAAAATCTGAACAATTTACGAGGCACGGTAATGGTGCCTTGGCACTTAAACGTGAATAATTATGGACATGGATCCATAGTAACCATAGTCACGTTTTTCAATATTAATGCAACCTGCTGTAAGAATATTAACATTATGCTGGGCATAACTGTCCCATTTTAAACACTAATAACAGCCAATATTAACACGACACAAAGATAAATAATAGACTTGGTCCACACGGCGAATACATAATATTAAACGTTATAATGTATAGGTATATTGTTTGAATACCTTCTTAAACGTTCTACGGTTTAATTAAATTTACCCTAAACACGGCATATGCTTTTTAGAATATCCTCCGGTTACAATTTCAATAATCAAGTTAAAAACTTTGACTTGTATGCAATGGACATTTCAGTATGATAAAAGGAAAAGTTACTTTTTATGTTGAAATTAGTTTATGGTACATTGAATAAATGTAAAAAACGTACTGTTATTTAAAATTTAAAAAAAAATATACAAAAAAGAAACCGTGCGTTTCTAAGTATATTATTTTTACAGTAGGTACAATAATTGTTATTGTACAACTATGTATAAAACTATACTCGTATAGTTCAGAAATACATTTGAGAATAATTGACGTAGGTATTTAGAAACTATCCGAGTTTAATTTCATTTCATTTAATACACAAGTATATCATACGTATATTAAAACGTTTATGTCTGTATATTGCAGACTACTATGTACGTTACTGTGAACCTAAGACAAAAGAAAAATTAAATTATGAAAGAATTCACCGAGTAAGTATGTACTATGTATACACAATCACATAATGGCGTTTAATTTCAGGGAAAAATAACTTTGTTTTTGTATAAACGTCCAAACGTACGTTTTCGTGAAAAACAGGAAATTTTTTTTTTCAGTTTTAAGAAAGTAAAATTGTATACATATAGTATGAACAAATAAATTATGTTTTATACCAAGCGATACGGAGGTAACTATATGTATATGTATATATGATTTATTATATTCATCCGGTTGAATTGTTTTTAAATAATCGGGAATTGCCGTTTTTTTATATATATAAAATATACAAATAAACCGTTCAAAGAAACCATTAAAAATCTTATTATCCCGTAATATATTATTATAATCAATGCGTTTTATCGCACGCTGAATCCTTAAAAGTTTTTTTTTCCCCTAATAAATAGGCATGCCTCCTGTAATTCTGAAAAGCAGATTTATCGCCATGTTCCGCCGCGTCGTTATATTGCGTGTACATACCGTACACGTATACCGTAGTATAAATACCTAGGTAGGTTCCTGTCTTTCCGATGATAAAATACTGCCGGCCGTGTGTCTTTTTTGTCACGAAATAAAACATGTCTCGCGCGTGCGCATTGGACCGTGTTTTAAACTTGCGGTTTCTTCAAAAATCGTAGTCATCACTACAACGCGCTGCACAACGATCACCCGAAAAAGCGTGAATTATAGTTTTGACATTTTTATAATAGGTACCTTTTAAAAATATACAACCTAAGCCAAGGCCGTAGTCAGAAAAATATTTAGGGGGGGTTAGAGTATAAATATGTAATATTATATAAGAAAATAAGAAAATATAAAAATATAATTTAAATTAAATTAAACTTTATTTAAAAAATAATTAAATCTTATTTCAAAAAAAATTCGGGGGAGGGGGTGGGGGGTAGGAACTCTCCCCCCTGGCTACGGCCTTGACCTAAACTTACCAATGTCCGCATAGTCTATAATGGTGGATAGAATATGTATAAGGACGGATGGATGGCCAGATTCTCTGATCATTGTCTTTATGTTAAGTGTAATTTTTAATGATAACTGTCAACTGTACCACATTTGGGCTCTATTATATAATATTATCAGTTAATAAAACAATATTATAAGTTAATATTAAAATGTAAAATTTAAACATAATTTTCATTATTGACCCATTGAATCGTAATAATATTGACAATTTCCATACAAATGCCTAAACAAAATGGAGTAGGTATTAAATTACTTATGTTTGTCTTAAGCCATCTTGCAGTCATGCTTATCAAACTTCTGGTGCAGGTGAACATCTCAAATTTCAACAACGAACTAAAATATACAATTATTTGGCATATCCATAAATCAAACTATAAGAAGTTGATTGTTAAATTTGTGTAATTTTTATAAAAAAAAAGTTAATGTAGTTGATTGCCACTTGCCAGAATTGTGTGTTTTAACCAATTTAATAGCTTTAAAAAAAAACTTTAAGATGTTGGGAATATGTTTAGATATAACTTGTTTTCTGTACACATATTTTGAATACAAACAAAATTTGTAATATGGTAATTAAAAAATGCCATTATTCGTTTTAATATTTAATCACTTATCGGACTTTAAAAACCGTCGAAAATACTGAAGAAAATCAAATTTCACAACTTAACACTTATTTATTAACACTATTACTGCACACATTATTAATTATTAACGTGTGTAATTAATTATAATATGATAATAATATTATAATTTAATATGAAAATTAGTTTTTTTTTTGCTTCACTTCCGTATAATATTATAATTAAATAAATAAATATAATAATGTTATTGATATTCAACAGCATTAGTGCATACACAGCAGTATTATATAGTGTAGCGTATTTTTTTTCATCAATTATCTCCCCCCTCTCCACATACACACACAAAACCAACAAACAAAACGACAATCACACGCGTGTGTACATAATAACACTATTGCGTATTATGGTAGGTTATAATAACTATAACGTTATAACGACAGAAATAATAATAATAATAATAATAATAGTAATAATAATAAGTAATAATACATAATAATATTATGGAGCCAAGAGCTTTTTGCGACGCGCGCTTATATTCCTGCTCACTCTACGGCGCAGACGTTAATTTGTCTGGTAATCGTTCGTATATTCCGTACGCGCCGTTTCTATTTTCGCCCAAGTCTCGTCTGCAGGCTGCTCGAGCGCGCGCGCGCACAGACACACATTAAATTCGTACGATATAAATAATAACAATACTACATGTCATTATGTGCTGTGATAACACAATTATCAGGTACCACGTTTATTTTATGGAGCATTTTACACCGTGTCATGTCCATAGTGTGTGTTAGAATTTTCGATTGACGCCTAATTCGCAGTAAAAAATTAAACGAATGCTTAATTTTTTTTTTTTTTTTTACGTGATTAAAATTGAATTTAAAATAGAAAATATACACACACACACACTAAAACTATTAAGTATTTGAAAATAAGTATTTGATTTTAAATACAGACGCTTTGAGAAAGTATTTAAAATACGTATTTGAATACTTTTACTCAAGCACTTTGCTTTCGCGAAAATATATAATATATTACGAGTTATGAATTATTATACTCAATTATTAAACGTATGATATTATTATAATATACACATGACACATCTATGGGAATTCCACAGGGGATTCGCATTGCGGCACTTTATTGCGAAACACCGATGCTGATTATTATTATTATTATTATGTTTTTATGTGCATTGTTGTTTTTGGAATTTCGTCTACCAGTAGTCGATTTTCCCGGACTGTCATCAAATATTTTATGAGCCAAACAGCCGAATAATATCGTGAATCCCATGTCTCATATTATAATATAATAATAATAATAATATTATTATTATTATGATAATCTATACCGGACTCAATGTCATCACCATTATTATAATATTATATAGATGTGCGTATTAGCGTCCCGAAACAGCTCAGAGCAGATAAAGTCAGTGGCGTTTTTTAACGGTGCATGGTGATGGTTTGAAGGGGGATTGTCCTCGTTTCCAAACTGGAAGTAAGGACTTGACTTTTTTATAATTCCCCCGCCAGCCACACTGTTTGAGCTTCAGATTTACGCCATTAATAAAACCCAGTAAAAAAAACCACCGAGTTCGACATAGGTTAAATTCGATTTTGACTTTTAGTTATTCTGATATTCCTGAAGGCGTTCAAAAATATGAACCTCTTATGACGCAAAACATAAGTTCTGAAATGCCGAAGTCATACAATACTAACGCATCACCTTCCAGGTCACTGCATATCATGACATGTCCTGTCATTACCACTGCATATCGGTTTGAAAGGAACGGGGCTAGGTAAATTGGGTCAGCGTAAATTTGGGTAAATGTTGAAAGCGGTAAGTTGAGTCCCGGGTAAAAAAAAGTAGTACTACTGTAAGTTGAGCCCCGGCTATAAACCCACTTACCTACCTGTTTGGTCCTAGAGCATAATTATTATTATAGCGGTCCACCGCCCGGGAAACCAATTAATTCTAAGCACAGATATATATGAACAGAAATTACAAACAAATAATAATGATTGCGATATTATGTGTGTGTGTGTGTGTAGCCCCATATATTCTTACCTAGGACTTCAACGTCGTAACTTTGAATAAGACTAATAAATTAAGATACAATTTTTAATTTATAGCATTAGATTTTCGTATTTATACAATTGTCAATTTATACCGAGAACATAATATTATGTAATAAAATATGATATAATATGTGTATAGGTATATAATATTATAATTATAAAATTTGACTTCTAATAAAGATGATTAGATATTATAAAAATGAGATGAACATATTTAAGTTTTATTTTCGGGACTCAATTTACCAAGTACTTTTTTTCCAGGACTCAACTTACCTATACACTTTTTTTCCCCGGGACCCAATTTGTCGAGATAAGGTCATTTGGGACCCAATTTACCAATTCCGAAAGGAACGACGCTATATTATTATATAGACCGTGCTAATATGCTGCTGTCCAAGTTTACCCATAACAAAGAGATAAGACTGCGACGACACATCAATCCAGCAGCCCGTCGGCTACAAGTATGTAGACAATTCGTAGGACGTCAGATAATCCAAACGCCTAAAGATTTTCGACTTAGTTTCATATATTAGATTAAGAAGGACTGGAGGAGTGATTTCAATGTAAAATTTAACTTCTCACATATATTCAGTGGCATATCTAGGATTATTTAAGGCAAGTGTCACCGAAAGTGAATAATATAATTATTATATAATATTAAAGAAAACCGTATTTTTGGTGGTTTATCTATCGTAGAAAAACGTCGTTAAGCTAAGCAAACGTAATTTATTAATGTCGTTTGGAACTTAGAATGTGTGACGCACTTTCAAAACTATAGAAGGTATGGTAAAGTTGAAATATTGTGTAATAAAATGGTAAGCAGATATACTTACTGAATGATATAAAATATTTGTTATAGTTCTTTAGGAAAAAAAAACATTCATATTTGTATACTATTTAATTATAAAACAACTTATACACAATACACATAACACGTGCTGAAAGGGGTGTCGTATCCCTCGAACATCTCCTATACGCCACATCATATATTTTGGATGACGTTTAATTATTGATAGTTTGATTGAGTCGTACAAAAATTTAACTTCTGATTGCTCGTATTATGAATTATAATACATCTATAAATATGACTTTAATTTTATTTTCACGCCGGAACTCTATTTTTTTGGCGATCTCCGCTGGTCTCGATCCTACATTATTACTATCGTAATCCAAATTGTTTATTTTTAATTTCACGACACGCATCTGCCGCACAAGCAGTGACCGCAAAAGATATATCGTACATACAGATATGCTCGCTATGATAATTATTGCGGAGTAGCCCACGGGTGACGCGAGTACCTACATATTTTGTACAATATTATGTATAATAGAATATTATGATATTATGATGTTAGGCGTGCACTCAAAAATGCACTTTGTTCCGTCTCGGACGATCGCGATACGGACCCACACACATACTTATATAGTTATATATTATGTATGTTTAAATATACATTTCCATCATACGTGACGCGAGCGCGTGTACTTAATTGTTTTATTATTTTTAAATGCATTGCAAACGCGGTACCTGCAGCTATATAATTCCATCTGTTTTTAGTTATTTTTTTCAAACCTTACTACGTCTAGTACCTGTACACATTGCAGTGTGCATGTTTACAAGTAAAACTCTCGAATAAGATCTATAAATCATTTAATTGTACATTGCATAGGTGCCTACATGCGGGTTATCGTGTTAATATACCTACTTAACATCAATACGGTTCTGTTTTCAGTATAAAAGTATTTTAATATTCATATCGGGGTGGAATGAATAATAGTATGATCAGAAGATCATTTACCATCATTTTACTCTTACTGTACTAGATTCCGTTGTGGCAATACTAGGAAATTAATTATACGGTTGTCACAAACTCACAAACGCTGTTTAGCTTGGCGTATAAACGGTATAAAATCGTTATGGCGGTTGTTTTATTATTTTTAAATTCATTGAAAAAGCGGTAGGTACCTGCAGCTATGTTCCGTCTGTTTTTTGTTATTTTTTCATACAACCTGTCCTGCCCCCTGCGTACTGTGCAGGTTTACAAGTAAAACTTTTGAGTAAGATCTATAAATCATCTAATTTTATATTGTACGCATGCAGCTTGTCATGTTAATACTTAATACAATACTGTTCTGTTTTCACTTTCCAATGTAAAAAATATTGTAATATTCATATCAGGGTGAGAATAATGATCGCTTACTCTTTAATGACATATACGTTTAGACTATCCTTTTGTACTGGATTCCGGTGTGGCAATACGTGTGAATTGTATGGATGTCACAAACCCTGTTTAGCTTGGAGTATAATATAATTGGTATAAATCGTTACAGCTTTCACAAATGTATACACTGCGAAACGTGTGTGCAGTACATTCGGTGGATGAGCGAAAATAATCATCGTTAATGACGACCGATCGATGCGAAGTTCATGTTGGCATCTTACTGACGATGTACATTATTACAATTACACCTCCCCTAACGGCTACCTACCCCTAAAAACCGGACAACCCTTCAAAGTGGACAAGATATCAGCGACCGACATTTCCTGGTATATTTAGAGGTTTCACTGTATAGGCCCATATTACACAAACGTCAACATTGACACGTACGCGGCAACAGTGAAATCATTATGAGTCCGTCGACCGGCTGAAGGACGAATATCGATGGTTTTTTTAATAAGAATAACATTCCCAGGTATATAATCGTCATTGCGGTCACACGAACCATCCGAAATGCCAGCAATAGCACAATATATCAATATCGGGTGATTAAATCATTGATATTCCTAAGAATCTCGAACGTGGCTGAAACGATGTGGCCAGTCAATGACATATTAAAGTAATACTCAATACTAATACCTAATTTATTATACCGGATGATTCATTCAACGTAAAACACTCATTATTCAAAAAGTATTTATATTTTCGATAACATGTTTTTGAATGGTTTCAAATCGTTACAAAACAGTATTTTTTTGTATGCCTATTATGTATCCTTATAATTTTTTTTCCTATTTACTTCTTTGGAGTACATGTATAACTTCATACAGTTTTAATTTTATCTTCGAAAGCAGAATATTTTCTGAGTATATTGATACATCTAAGTCGAAATTAGAGTGAGTAGTTTGAGTCATAAGTCTAGGCGAGCGTTGTAGTGAACCATCATTTCGAGGGATAATTGCCACTACGCCATTAGTCCTAAATTTGATTTTTATGTATCCAAATACCTGAACAATATTAAGAATTGAATTGTGAAATTAAATCTGTTGTCATTCAAAAAGTAAAAAACATTAAAAATATGTTAGTTTAAAAAATATATTTATTTATTACAAAAATGTTATTTTTAACGACTGGAAACAATGTAAACATGATTTCGGAAAAAAATTGTAATAATGAGTGTACGCTAATCAAAGAGTCAATAGGTATATTAGAATATAGGTATTCACTTGATACTGTAATCACACTAAAGACAGTTCAGAAAAATACTTAGATTTTTAAAGTCAGTGTCCGTTAAATACATATTATATAAGAAAATTAATACAATGTATGACGGGATGCGGGCATAATATGTTGCTGCTATGGAGTGTATGCATCAGTTCGAACATTAAAAGTGTTGAATATATAACGCGCAAATATGTACATATATATCTTATATAGGTAATGATCTAATATTACGTAGGTAATAGAATCAAAGAAAATCAATTGCCGTTTTTTTTTTTTTATATATAGCAAGAAAAAAAAAACACTTGTATTTCAAAATTATAGTCTCGTATCTATGGTCGGTATTTTTTTCAACCGTACAAATCACAGAGATTTTTTCCATAATAATATAATATACTTGTCTGCCGAGCGTGCGATGTACAACGAGATCGTATCTACACGTATACCATGTATTTTATATACATGGAGATGATCTCTTTCAAAACAACCGGCTTTACGTAATTATTAGTTATTTTACATCTATCATAATACACCTGTACGTTTTAATCCTGTAATACTACACACACACCTAAATATTATTATATTATTATGTGATGTTTAACGTGATCGTGAGAATCACACTTTTCAACATATATTTTCGCGGTAATATTTTAAAGTAGACATCTAAATTCGTGACAGGTATCACGCGGTGGTCCAGACCTATAACGGGAGGAAATATTTATAATTGGATGAGTATCGGAAAAAAATTAAAATATCTGTAGGTTTATAATATTATACGCCACTCGTTGTTCATCGTCGGTATTCAAAAATATAAAATCTAGATGGGTACTTGGTCTTGAGGTGTCTTCACCGCGCCACCGCTACATAATATTATGCGTACATAACAGAAATATATTTTTCTTAATATTCTTATATTATATTCAAAAATCAGTTGAACCGAAAATCTTTAATCATCACTTGTTGTCGCAGGCGTATTATTTATTAGTGTATTCTTGTTTACATAGAATGGTGGTCCTCAACCCGGGGGGGGGGGGGAATTCCCCAAAGGTGTGAAGTTATGTACTTCACGGGAGTAATAATATATAGTGTTGAATTACTATTACGTAGAAAAAAATATCGATGATTACTTATTTTCAATTCAACCGTTCGAACTTTAAACACATTAAAGAACATCGTGTGTCCCCTGTCTCAGTAATAGAATCATAATTATATCATAATCTCTAGATTCTAGATTTGAAGTATTTTTTCAGTTTTCATATATTTGAAATAAATCACATAATTACTACAGATAATTATTTCATAGTTTAATGGTTTTTTAATTCATCATTTTAAATTTTAATTTTGAAATGTATTATTTTTGTGCTTACGTTGTATGCTGGAGGTGGGGAATGACTATCAGACTATTGGTAAAAGGGGGCGTAGGTAAAGAATAAAAGGTTGAAAACCAGTGGTATAACAGATTGTATCACACTATTTATTTTACGCGAATCCAATAGGTGGAACCCAAAGTCTTTGTATACCTTCTATATAGATATTGCGATATCATTAGTCGATTATCATTTATTATAGCGACGGTCGTTAAACCGTAGTAATACATTGATGCGAATACAACCACGGACTTGACCCGTAACATAATGTAAATAATGTGTAATATGTATTGTTTTAACGCTGGAGCATCTGTATACATATTATAATGTGTTTACGTTTAAATCAATATATATATAGGTATACCTGCCCAAATATGTTATAACAAATGAGTTTTTTTTCCGGATGGGGAGGAATGGGGGCAGCATCGGTACGATTTCAGTGCCATTTCCGCCCGGGGAAAATAAGCAAGCTTTCGCTATACACATACAATGCGTAGGTATAAATATTATCTGTGCTATTATAATCGGAACAATGAGGCATCGCGCCACCCTGCGGAAATGCAACGTTCGCACAACGTGTTCGAGGACTCGATCATATAGCGGGGAGGTTGACGAGCAAATGATGTCCGTCACGAGCACGCTTGCCGAGATCGATAGAATAATATATATATATATATATAGCTTCAGCAGTACACAATATTATAATAGAATATTAATTGCGTTTAGATGGAGGGACAGCCGCCGCTCATCGTGGTCTCGTATTTTCGACTTTAGCACTATTATTGTAATTAAAACCGAATAATTACTAAACGGACCGGGCTCGAGAACGGCGAAAACTTAAATTGCGTAGAGAGAAAAAGAAAATCAATAATTGACGCGCAACGGTGTTTCTTTCGAAATATATAGGCGGTCTGGTGTATTTAAAATAAACGCAAACTTACACGTTATACGTATGCGAGTTTTCGCGGGTGGTAAACGCAACGATGGATTAAGTATTAATCAAACACAATATTTTGTTTGATTTTTTTGTTTTTTTACACTGAAATAATATATAATATACACCTACGCGATATTAATATATGGGTGTGTAATATGTGTATTAAAAAACCTCTAAAGGTTAGGTATTATATATGGGTAAAAATCCCTTAAATGGGATTTAAAACAAAAGAAAAACAAACTAAAAGTGCGTATCATGGAATTAAAAATGTTTATCGCCAACAGTCGAGTTTTTTTACCCTAAACTTATTGACGTTTCAATACAACAATAACGGAATAATACATATTCGCGTTTGGTTCATATTAAAAATGAATAATAATACAACGATGGTTATTGCAGTGCCTAAATAATAAATAATAGAATGCGATTTGCATGACGTGACACCTGAATTGCGTTCATGCAGTATGCGTCTATATATATTTTACTAATTCAGTAATGTACATATTATTTTTGTGTATTATATTTTGTATTTAAATGTGTAATGACAATTAAAAAGTAAAAACCGATAAAATATGAACACAGGTTCCTACGATAAAGTTAAAATCGTACAGAGTAAAAGTGTACGGGTTGTCCAATTACATAGAAGTATTAAAAACATAAATTCATAAAAAAAAACACGGAATCCCAACCGTGTACAATTTATTCTGAGTTGTTGCATAAATCATGTATTCATGTACACTTCAATTTAAAAGCCGTTCTATATTATGATTTTTTTTTTACACACCTAGACTGATATTTATTTTTATGTTGTATGTGATGATGTCTTTGAACGTCTTTTTTAATATTCAATACAAATTCTATGTGATTTATCATCCATCCATAAACATTGGCTATTCAAAGTTCCTATTCGAATTGTATCGAATTTACACATATTATACGATCGATGTATATATAATCCACCCACATATCCACAAAAACATACGAGTTTTCAATAATAATATAAAAAATTTATAAATTCTTTGATCTCTAGTTTCTTAGTGATCACGTCTTAGGTTAGATCAAATATATACCTATAGTTAAAACCTCTACCAAATACATTTTTTTTTTATAGGTAAGACGTAGGTAATCCTAAGCTTCAGTACTAACAAATATAAAAAAAGAACATTCTATCTTACACATTATGTTATTATTTTTTTTTTACATTGAAAAGGTTAAAGGGTTTTTAAAAGATAAAAATGTATAGACAATAAAAACACAGTTAACAGAAACAAAAGTTTTATTACAAAGAACTTTTTATTTTTATAAGAGTTATTTTATAATATAATATATATATATGTATATTTTAAACTATTATAGATGTATTTGTTCCATGCATGGTTGATATATAATATAGTAAGTCTTAGTCGTTTCAACTACATGACAAAATAATAATTATTTATAAGCAATTTTACGTACGTTCACTGCCCAAATAAATTTGTAATTACTTTTTGTGTAAAGACATTTTAATAGCTAAATGTAAATTGCATACCTTTTGTTAAATATGTTTTATACTTAAATTCCTATAAATATTCCCAACTTAAAACATTTTATTTTTAAATCTTTAAAAATATAAGTATTTATTTTATTTTATTAAAGGCTTCAATTACAAGGATTATTAGCCTAGACGTGTTATTTACAAACTAAAAGTATTTATACAATATTAGGAAAGAGAAAAAGAAAAAAAAGAAAAAGAAAACAATAATATAAGTATTATTTAATGTACTTAAATCGTTCACGATTGTTATTGGTTATTATTTTAATTACAACTTATCACTTTCGGTATTTTATAAATTGTTTTTATATAAGACTATAATTTTGTGATTAATCATTCAATATCTTATACTATCTTTAACCTATTCATAATTAAACAAGCAGAAATTCGATAAAAAATATTACTAATTAAAAACCAGAACATGTTGTCTAAATACTCAAATACAGCATAACAATAACTAATAAAAGATTTATTTTTAAATTATTCATTCTTTGAGTATAATAATGAACTATAGGGTTTATATTATGAAATCTTATTAACTATGATAATTGAATCATTTTAATCTACATACACGAAATAATCACCATTTGATATACTACGATATTTATGTAAAAGCTTTTAGTACGGGAGCTTTTAAACTTAATTTAAATTCAATTTAGCTTTTAGTTAGGTAAGTACTTATAAAATTGTAACTACATGAATTACGAACCTATATAGACTATATGATGATATGTATGAACACTTCAATAACGATAATGCTAAGATTGAAAAAAATAAATATGAAACAGGAAGAAAAGGGGAAAAGATTTCAATAATAAAAATAAAAAAGAATACTTCCACCGGTATGACATAAAGGTCAACAGGGGGAGAATGTATTGAACCATACTAAATTGTTGGGATAAATTGAGTTTACAGACTACGTCCGTTATTAAATATATCCCATACGGCCATACCTGTACAAAAGTGCCTAGGTTCATTATATTAGTGTTAATTCCAAACAAGTGTAATTTTTTTTTCCACATTCCCATTTATCTTACATATATTTGAAAAGTAATATTTAATCACATTTATACCTATTACCTATACCCTTAATTTAATTAAACTTAAATCTTTGTTTATATAATTATAGTTCATAATTAATATAGGTGTGTACTGTGTACCTATATAGGTACACTGCAGTGATGCGCCAAGGGTTATGAAGATACAGTACATAATATACCTAGTAATCTCACATTTTCATCATGATCGTTAATTGGTTTTATTTAATATTTAAATTATCAAAACTTATTATTATTTGAATTATTAAATATAAACTTTTTTTTATGATTTATTACTTTTTAGTTTTGATATCACGGGAGTGGTTTTAAGTTAATAAATACATAAAAAAGTATAAGCATTTACATAGGACTTACCTGTATAAAATGTTATAACCTTGTCTAACTTATGAGTTTTAAATGAGCTTAGTAACTTGGAACTAAGTATAAAATAAACAGCGATACCTTAATACCTATTAAAACAAAAAAAAAACAAATTAAAATATTCATATTGTTATCAACCTACGGCATTTCACGCCGAGCTCTTCACACGTTGCTATAGTTGTTATAACAACTAATTTGCAATCGATAACGAAATTAAACAATCTTTGTAACACGCACGTTTCTGAGATTATCCTATGATATGAAATTAATAACACGACAATGGTAATGGTGTCCGTTTGTTCACACCAACATATTAGACATAGGTATCTATTAACGACAGAGTGGTTGCCACATAATTTGATGAACTTTGGACTTTTGTTGATAGACAGCATTTATACATTTTTGTGACTTAGTTTATTTATTTGGTACTTTAAAATGTTTTTGTATCAACAACCCGGGTTCGTTTTCAATTGATGGTAACCATGCGCATGCGCATGCGCATGCTCACGATTATCTGGAATGCCCATAGGGCCATGGGCCAAACCTCCAATTACTTTAGATACAACCGACGAGACATGAGAGAATAAGACTAATAGTAGGAATCTAACTATTTGTTGTAAGGACAAAATGGAAATGGAAATTATAAATGGCTTATAACGAGATGGTAACAAGCATCCTATATCTTTGACCGTCTGTTAATCTGAATACACCCTTACATTAATCCCTGATCCACGCCCATTCTCTGACTACTTTTCGTATAAGAAATACTCCCCTAGACCACGTTAATAAATAAACGAGAGATGTTAAATGCAGTGTATATTATTTGAATCCGATATAATCTGTGAAATGCGTTTATTATCCGACAATAGTTGTATCGAATATTTTAAACCAATTTTATTCGTTGTTACCAACTCCACATATTTTTCAAGTTAGTTGGTATAGGCACATATTGGAATTTTAAAAAATGACAGCGTTAATAATACGGAAACAGCAATAGTTGTTGATTCTCAAACATTTATATATTTTAATCACAGATTGTTATTGTTAAACTAATTTACACAAAATAATATAGTACAACATATCTGGTACTTGGAGTTTAAAAAACATCGGGTCAAGTTGATGAATATGCACTATGTAGCATTGAATGTCCTAATACATTGTTCCAGTTCAAAGCCTAGAACTATATAATAATATATGCAGCGTCGTACGCTGATAGTTCATTAAGGAATTAAAAAAAAACAGAGAAGCGTAGGTAATTTTATCTTAATGAATCGTAATTATACACCATAAATAATTGTATTTTAGTTATGTTAGTACTGTACAAAATTTGTTAAATTATAGGCACTGTTCCAATTTAAAATTAAACATGTACAACGCTCTTCCATTAAATTAGATTATTCATTTTGATGTACGGTTTAATAATAATTTCTTCCATTTTGATGAATAGATATAATTATTAATTTATACATGTTAGTCAATATTCGATTTAAGAGTTAAATGTTAAACTGCATACGTATATATACTAATACTATTAGACAGTTAGTACTAATGAATAAAATTTCAAATAAATACCAAGTAGTATTTTAAGTGTCAAAATGTCAAATCACTAAATAATGCCCCAAAGTATTTTATTCTAAAAAATAAAATAAGATTTTAAAGCTTATGCCTCAGCATTTACGTTAAATACAATTACATTTTTTTTTTAAATTTATGAATTATAATTCTACAAGGTGGTGATTTATTTATTGAATACATTCAATAATAGTATATGTCCATGTGCAATTACCATGATTACCATAAAAAAACGATATTTATTTTTATAGTATGATTTCAACGTATTTTGCAAAATATTTATTTTATAAAATATATTATCATCAATATACTATATTATTGCTTTGGTACAAAAATATAACTTTTTATGCAAATAAGAGGACTTCAAATACATTTGTGAGGAACTAACATTATCAATAATAATTCGAAGTAACGTTTATTGCCGCTGTAATTTGTAGTTTATTAGTACTTACCTATTAGTAAAATTCATGTTTCTTAATGCATAAGTAATTTGTACAACATTGCGTACATTTCTTATTTTGCGGATAAACGAGAAAGTGAATATTTTTCTTTATTTAAAAACGAAAATGTTGAGTTCAGTAGATACAAGGATCACTCATTTATATTAATGATGAAAGTAAAATAAAATAAACGAATTAATTAACGCGGAATAAATTGGGTACAATTAAATTGTTTTTCGTAATTAATCACTTGTTTGAATAATTATAAAATAAAGAAAATGGCCTAAATTATTTTAGTTTTTGATAAATTATTCAAAAAAATAAGTGTGTATTCACTATCAATTCGATGAAAGGCGACTTTTGTGTAAAATATATTATAACAATAACCGTTGGAGCTTTAAAATAATGATGTATACAACCGTTTTATTTAAACAAAAATATGTACCTATGTCCTATATACTTCCCATATATTTAAACAATCGTCGAAGCCGATAAACTAATTGTATCCTGGAATTCGTGAATAAAATCGGTGGCAATAACGTGAAGTACGAAAGGTATACTTGAACTTCACAACAATATAATAACAATAATAATTATTAAAAAATTAATAAAATGCATAATGTATCGTTTTGCACATAAAAACACACCAATATATTGTAAAGACGGCACCTGTACCTATACAATATGTTCTACATTATAAGCACAAATTCAGTCCAAAACTTCCTCTCAAGTCTCAGTTATAGTGCACTGCAACCGTGTAATATTGTGTTAATAGGTTATTAAAAACAAAAGTGTTCGTGTATTTTACGGATATTACGTTTATCGTCTAATTATAATAATATTATTTTTATAACTTATAATGTTGAAAAATAACTCGCACTCGCCACGCGCTACCGTGTCGCAGGTTTGAAATAAACGATACTATGATAACAACACGATCACACGATAATATGAACACGACCGCGATCATATTATGCCCATAATAAGTATAGGTATTTATTGTGTACTCTACGAAGAGAAAAATATGTGGAAAAATGTTTTGGGCATTTTTTTTATCATTTCTATTGTTGTTATTTTTTTAAATTGTATTTCCTTTTGGCTTAATTACTCGCGAACCACACTCGTGTTCTGCCAATGACGCGTAATGATGACGTTTAGAAAAGCGATGCCCAATTATCAATGGAGTGGTTCGTTAATGTTCATATAGCTATGCGCCTCGCGTATTCCCCTTCACCTTTCAACCTTAGGTCCTACTCCCAGCTGGACGTTATTCAAAACCACCGAAATGTACACCATTTTTTATTATATTATATCGTTATAATACGAATACAACATATATATATATATATATATATATACATATAGGTAATGGGTACCTATATACAGTGTGCTTATATGTATATATATATATATATATATATTGAAGATAAAACGTGTTATTTTCCATACATTTTTTTTCGTCCGAACATAAAACACGACCTATCGATTTCCGCTTCATAAAATAACACTGGAATATTCGTGGAATCTGCTGTTTAAGGCAAGTGGCTGGAGGAGAACAGTGTAAATATAACTTTCGTGTTAATGAGGGAAAGTAATTAAAGCCGAATAACATAAAAGGAAAAATAATAACGTTCTTGATAAATTAAATTTGCATTTATCAAGATTAAGATATTATAAAATAATATAAATGCCAGGAATTTCGCATTGAATAGGTACAAAGTAAATTAATAAGTGTTCTAATTATCCTGTCCATAATGTAGTTGTAATCTATACATGTATTATAGTTTCTATAGTGCTATACAAACGTATGCCTCCTAAGATAATGAAATATTAATTAATATATACAATTATAATTAGTCATAGTTATGGTAAATAGTATGAAACGAAACAACTTATACGAGTATGTTTTTATATTAATATCGCGTATTCATTGTAGTGTATAAAAACACTTTAATATTGTTATTTTTTTTTTTTTATATATAGATAGATACTAATTGGTTTCAATGTTTTATAATTATTTTGATCACGAATTACTTTTAGGTTCTTAAAGAGAAATAAAATAAAGCCCATTCAAAAAGCATAGTTATTCATGTTGTACAATACATATTAGATACACTTCTGTAAAGTAATACAAATATATTGTATTCAATATTCATTGTTTTCTAAAATATTGGTAGGTACTTTTAGTTTTGGAAGTATTGATCACAAAACATGTATAAAAATATGAATAAAATCCATTATTATTTTTACACTTTTACGTCATTAAATTTCCAAAAAAAAAAAAAATTCAATTATTTAAAAGTTTTATTGACATTTTTGAGGTTTACATTTGAGTGTTATTTATACAGTAGAATTACTTTATATTGGGAAATCATTATAAGCTGTAAGACAATTATATTTCATCATAACTTTTTTAATTAAATGTTAATATTATTAGATGTCGGGTGGCACTACTGAGTGTCTTTTCAGATCTGTAAGTCTAGTTTTGTAAACATTAATTTTAACCAAAATTACTAATTGTATTTAATGTGTATAGATTGTAGTTATATTTTAATAAATATTTTAAAATAAATATTATTAGATTGTTGATTATTGTTTTTTTTATTTCATTATATTAGCTTAAGATATCTAATTGATAATTAATAACATAGCCCATCTATCACAGTGACTTTGTATTATAAACGTTTTTTATCTCAAAGATTTTTTTTTCAACTATTTTATAATTCCCATCTCATTAGATGGGAAATTTCAAAGGAAATTCCATTCAATATACATCCGTGAATAAAATAAATCATACAATATCATTATTATACTGACTTATATCTATACATACTTACGGAATTATAAGAATTTTCATCTTATTAAATGTACTTAATATTAGATTAAAACTAAGGATATACCTACTTATAAGTTTTTGTTATTTTACATTTTATCGTTAGCATAATATTCTCGTAAATTATTAAACGTAAATATTAACAAAGTATATACATATTTGTTTTTATTTAAAGTACTCTTATATTATATTGATTGTAAGTTTATGTACGCATTTAATGAATTTAGAAGTATTATAATGTTTAATGCAGTGCAGGTATTGATTTTTTGATAAGTTTAAATGTTGCGAAATTTAGTTCACAATAATATAGGTAGGTATTATATTATATAAACCAAGCACCAGCAATATATTATTGCTAGGTATATAATAAATAACCATAAATTAAATTGTTAACATTATTATCTTGTCAATTTAGTTGGTCTAAAAAAACTTAACCAATTTCGATGATAAAAATAATACATGTTACTTCAATAATATGCGACCACACTTAAGTTACACAACCGTGGGTTAAATTGCATAATGAAAGCTCGTTGACGTTTCACGTTTAAATAATGGCATTATACAAAAGGGTTAGTGGGAATGTGCGTTTTAATGACAAAAAAAAATCTACCCTTATTAGTAATGAATGATATATCCAAAGGGGCTAAACAAAAACAACATAATCGCTAAGAAAAGTGACCTCTCGTTTATAAAACCTATGTTTGTTTAAATCGAATATTAATTGTACAACGAAACTAACATGATGTACAGCAATTAACACTGGTCAATCACTATTTTATTTTTCAGTTCCTTTGAAGTCCATACCCACATTTGTTAATTATTGTGATATGTGTATCATTAAAATTAATATTTTGTCAATTTTATACTTCAGCCAAACCGATATGATGTAAAAAGAAAAACATAAAAATACTAATTACCTATGAAGGCGATTCGGGTTTTATAATATTACTATAGCTGAGGAATTATAAAATGTTTAAAGTTTGATTTTAAATCTGTATAAATAATAAATAATCTTAATGTTTTTCTTGAAGGGAGTATATTAGTATATTATTATAATATTATTTTAGTAACCCATTATCTTATAAAATATAAATGTTCTTCGAAAAATACATTTTCAAGACTTTTCGCCGTTTTCAGCATCATATAAAGCGGTATTGGTAATGCTGTTTGAATATAATATCAGTTATAAGCCAGTCCATTTTTGAACCTTTTACGAGAAAACCAAAGAATTGAATAAACTGCGAAGTTACCTATTAACTGTCTAGTCAAATTTGGACTTTTGTATTCTTCGCGTTTCACAAGTACAATTAAGATTATCTAAATGATAAACTCTTTTAGATTTTAATTAAATTCAGAGCGGTTTTTTTTACAAAAATATTCATTGAAAAGAAGAAGAGATGAATTTGAAAATGTTTAGTGCACAATAATAATAATACTTATTATCGTATTTGTTAATGATTATAGCATAATATCCTACATAGTATGTTAATGTACGTGTGCATTAAAACGTGAAGCTGACAACTTATTCAACATATCATGTAAAGTTTTTCACAGAATTTAAAGTATACTTAAATCCATACAAATATCAACAATACTCCCATTAGAGGCAAATGCAAAATATATAACTTATTTTTGCTGACTTTAAAAAATAATATATGAACAGTTGTCACATAAGCACGAGCGCTTGATATATTCCTTTATATTTCCGTTACATGCAAACAAAGTATGTGTAATATGAAATGTTAACGAATGCGTTATTGACTATTGTTAATATTGTTTAATATATTTTGATACCCTTATGATTTCAACATATCTACCAAAATATTGAAAATATTACAAACATTTTTTTTATTGAATATGACGTATTATTGTACATTATCAACAAAAAGCTAAGTACCTACACATCATTATATTGACACAATCGTTTTTCTTATAAATTATGTAAAACGATTCTCAGTAGTCAGTATTTTAAAATATAATCCTCTATCATCAAATAATATCGTTAAAAAATTATATTGTACGTTTTTAGTAATTCATATTTTAAAATAAAATTATCTATCAAAGTAAGTATCAAACATAAAATATTTACATCATTAAAGATATACTTTTAACCAAAAGTACAATATTTTATTATAATATATATTAATATATACTGTTACGTGATTCATATTTTACCAAATATTTTCATGATACGAAGTCACAAACATTTTACTATACCAATCCATTTTGTCGTATTTGACTATGGTATAATGGTATCCATCGAATATCTGTAAACGTGATTAATAAACTATATGGATTGTCTATAATAAACGTCCACCACAGGTAAATTCCTCTTTATTTTTTTAACCAGGTGTTTAGAGATATTTTATCCGTATAAAATTCCCGGTTATAAATAAATATAGGAACAATACCAGGACAATTAAAGTACGATTTATCATGAATAATATTTTATAGCAGGTTCTTTTATTTAAAATGGATTAGTATTTTTTAAATATTTTAAATGTTTAAACAGGACAAATAATATAATAGTGAATATTTTATCAAATGTATATTTCTAAATATTTTTTTTATTCGACATACCCCTTGGCAATAGTAACCATTGGGATAGATTTACATATTATTATATTTATTATTTGCAGTATAAATATAGATTGCATAAACATGGATAAATGGTTAACAAATACCAAAAATATATAAAACGGTTTAGAGATATTAAATTTAGTTTAACGGATTGGTGACCACGATGAATTTGATGGTGGAGGAGATAGATAGAATTGGGGTCCTGATTGAGTGATTCCGGAAGTGAAAAATTTTCTCTTTCCTGCAGAGTATATATATATATCGTATATAATTTATGTGGCATTTAATAAAAATATGTTTAATGTTGATATAAAACCAGCAATGGGTGAATATTGGTGTATTAATAAGTGTATTAATAAATGTTTATAACTATGTAAGTATAATATATATTATTTTTATATTTAAAAACAAATATTGAAAAGTTAATTAGTTTAAAATTAAATTTTCATATAGTAGCTAAAGCACATTTTTTTTCTATAAAACAATAAAACTGATGTACACAGTAGTACAGTATTTTAGGTAAACGAATGTCAAATACTACAGATAGCAAACGCAATAATAAATTATTTAGGTAATTGCAGTACATCACAATATTCACAAGTTGCATCTCTATTGAAATTATAAACACTTAAATAATGGAGTTAACGATTAACTTTAATTTACAATTGGTACCAATTGGTAATCAATAGTAATTTTTTGAAAAACCATTTAAGTAGTTAAAATTTATATTATTGTACATTTTTCAAACGAATTACAGTCAAATCTCCATTAATGCGCACATTCCAATAGCATTCCTTTTAATACTGAATTGATTTTAATTCCCAGAAGAAAATAATATACGTGTAATGTAGCTAATACACGCATAGGTAGCCAACCTATATAGGACGTTTCCACTCTCGACAGCAGACTTTACCATTAACAGCGAATACGGTTAGTAGGTTTTAACCCCGCCACTACAGTTTGCATTAATTTTTTGCCTTGATATCGAATAATTTAAAACCAAATATATATTTTTTATCATGCGTATAAATTATATATTTTTTAGCTTATATAGCTTTAGCTTAAACATTAAAACTAATAAAAATAAAAATAAAAAAAATAAAATATATATTTGATTAAATGTAAAATAAATGGTGCAGATTTACTGTAGCCTGCAATAGTAAGCTAGTTCTACACGTGGTAACTATCTCGGTATTTATATTGCAAAAATAATTTGAATTTGAATTTATTTTTATTCTGAATAGGGGCGATCAAAAAAGTGCTGAGGGGTTTGACATTCGTGAGCTTATAATATTCCCATTTAACTCAATTTACTTATTTTATTTCCATTATGTATATATCTGCCTGCATAATATATGATTTATATGGATCAGTAAATACACTCATATATATAACGTTATCGAGAAAGCGTTTATATGGCACTCGGTTAGGTTAATAAAAAAAAATGAAAAAAAAATACCTCCCTGGGACGAAAATCCTGTTACGTAATTTATGTATTTAATCAGAACAAAACGAATATAACGGATGACAATAATCGATCGAATGTGACAAATTAATTACGATTTGAACACGGCCACTGAACGGTTCATTGCGTATAATATGCAAAAAGACCAGCCACGTCTGATTATCGATTAGGCACATAATGTATTATAAGGGTAGACGCAGAATTTAAACTGTATGCGGTATTGTACATAAAATACACGTGTATCTATATAGTATATAGGTACTATGTGCCACTGTATAATATAATCCAAATAAAAAACAGAAAAGAGGTGTGTTAAAAACTAAATACTGTTTCATCGGTAAGGATGAATAATGTAAACCATTAAAGGTTATTTGAATATGGACAAAAAAAAAACAAAAAATACGAAACGAAAGAGTATATTGTTTGCAGCATTAAAATATTATCTGTGACGCGAATTCTGCTTGAGATAAAAACGAACAAATAGAGGTTTCGAATCGAACGGTTAAACTCTGACTAACATGACAAACGTGCATTTCACCAGCCCTCTTCCCGAGTTTAATATCTTAATTTTTTACTATTAGTGGAATACCGAATAAGTGTAAATTTGTGTGATGAAGGTCTTAGAACAAATTTTAAAAAAAATTCTGGGTGGAAACGTTAGACTTTCAATAGTCACAACAGATCAACAGTTGCAGTATTATCATAGCAGACCTTATACCTAGTGTATAATATTAAATTACATTAGGTTAGGTTAAAAAAGTAAAAGCCTAAAATAACTACTAAACAAAACCTAATCTAACCTAATCTATGATTATTTTTCATGAATCCAAAGACTATCAATGACAGGCACAAAAGCTTAAAATGTGCTCTATTTCAAACTGGCTTTTTTCACATAGTTTTTCATGAATTGCAGCAACAGTTGAAAACAGTGTGATGTCGGAAATAACAAGTAAAATACGGAAACTGGCAGTTCTTCCATTTTGGTTCCTACTCCAGTAGTGAATCTTCGGTTTTGACTTAAATTAATTCGTAAACATTTATGGGAAATAAGCATAATACTAAGGTTATGGTTATACACGGGCACACAGCAACAGGACTAGTCGAATCGAACATTTGGCCGTTTAATAATCTTGTACAAATTGTTAGTGGACATTTGATATAGTTACAGCACTCAGTGGTATTTTAGGTCTAGCTGTCAATATTTGAGATCTTGAGATCATCAGATACAATTCAAAGGGATGTTTGTCTGAAGCTTATACGTATGTCGAACTTGCGGAATTATAACTAATTATAGTCGTGACCAAGAAAAATTTAATTTTGAATGGATTCAAGACAAAATTAAATGTGCATATACTTAAACCTAATAAAATGTTCTATAATATTGCAGATCATGAAGTATAAAAGAATTTATACTCACGTTAGTTAGCTTTATATATATTTCCTAACTTATCATAACCTAACTTTCAGTTAGATCCACATAAGTTTGAGATCAGTGGCGTGCCCAGAAAATTTCAATGGGGGGGGGGATATATGTTATAAATGTTTTGGTAAAAGTATATTTAAATTAATATAAAATAATTAAATAAGTTGAAGTCAACAAAAAAAAGTCAATGGGGGGGGGGATACAACCCCTAACCTCCCCCTCCTCCCCCGCCCCTTGGGCACGCCACTGTTTGAGATACACCGTTAAGAGATAAGTTGAAGAAATCGACATAACCAACATAAGTAGTTATAGGGAATATACACTCTCGGTACGGTAGCAATTGGATAAATTAATGTGGAAATTCAAGTGTCGATTAAGTGTACACGACGAATTAAAAATAATTACTTGTTGATTCCGATAAAGCTTAACAAAACCTATACTAATCGGGAGCGATTGGTTTAATCTTCCTAAAAGCAAGTTATTATAAATCCAATAATGAAATTTTTACAGTAGGTTTAAGAAAGTTATATTGCTGAGTTCATAGATTTGGAAGTTCTGTCAAAAAATGATAACACCATGTTTTCTAACATTAATTATTGATACCAAACACAAAATATTTTGTAGGCACACAGATGAGGTCTCACTGCATCAGGTGAACACTGTTTTCCCAAGAACTAACTTGAGAAAATCAAATCAATATGTTCGATAGCATAGATACATCGTAATGCCAATCTTGAAACAAAGTTAAAAGGGGGGGGGATTAATTGAAAAAACAGTTATGTCCAGGATAAAGAAAAAAAGAAAAATCTCAAGATGTAAGAAAAGAAAACGACATCGACCTGAACAACTTTATTAATACTAAGATGTACTAGAACCAACAAACTTTAGACGACACTGCCGTGCCAACGGATATCGTCTTTGACCTTAAGTTAAAACAATAATAATCATTAGGTTGTATACCTACTGCAGTACTGTCTTCTAGCAACCGACCACCGCATAATGTATGTGCTACAGTCTTAGATTTTACTTGCATACTGATAAATTCCAGATGTTAAAATAACAAACTATGATATTCATTTACAGGTTATTCTTTGTTAATTGTTTGACTATAATTATCAATTGGTATATAAACATAGTTTATATTTGTATTAGGTAAAAATAAGAAATTCGCAGGGTTATAAGTTTTTCTCGTCGTGATCAATGATAACCCACCGAGCCACGCCCATAAATTCTCTAAATTTGCACCAAATCGTGTAAAATACACCATAAATGAATGGTAAATAATATAAAGTGTGTATTGTGATGTATTAGCTGGTACCCATGAATAATACACGTACGAGATAATAGACAACGAATTATGAATAATTTAATATAGATGTTGTGTTATGTGCACATATGTATATAGCGTCATCACTCATCGATGTGTATTAATACGCCGAATATTAAACTTAATATTCTTCTATATTTGCAAGTAGGTAGGTACTTAATAATGGCATGCACATCATATTGTGCATTAAAGACCGCATTGCTGAATAGTACGGAAGTATATTCAACTAAAATTAGGACGTACACTGTACATATTATATATACACCGTGAAGATATGTACATATTAAGGTACACAAATTAAATATATATATAATATATAAATATGTTTTGTACAAAATACATGTATATTGTATATGTATAAATTTAGAATATATTATTATTTATTATGCTGTATATAATGCTCGAATATTTTGAAATTAATATCGAACATAGCGTCTTACAGAGATGTTCGCGGTGGAGTAAATATTAATAATAACATAATAATGCCAGTGTGGTTTCATACTGTGCGTGCAAATGGGAAATGCAGACCGTTTTTGCTCATCGGGCTCAGTCCATGATATAAAGCACGTAGTTTAATAATATATATATATATCAAAGCGGTGTCGTGTGAGACTTGTATATTTAAAATTAAAATTAAACTAAAGCGTTATTATATTTCAGTAATTATTTTGTTGATTTAATCAATTTGGAACAACTAAACATTTCAAGCAGTCAAATTAACATTAGATAAAACAACTAATGGCATGCACCACAAAGACTTAACCGAAAATAGAAACCAACAGTTTCCGGATATGATATTGTACTTAATATTTATAAATTTATTGCATTTGTAAATTAATGCCTTGCTATTACGGTCACCTATCCGGAAGTCATACATCGGCATCAAGTATCGCCACCAGTCGCAATCCACGCAATCCAGTCCCGGAAAGTTTGATCATTATAGCAGAAGCTTCCTATCGGACAACGTTATATTCGTATCAAGACACACTGACGGCGGATCGACCGGTGAGTTTACTGAGTCCAAAAACACTCCAAAACACAAAAAACATACGACGCGAGGCAAACCAAGACCGACGGTCAATATTGCCAGACGCACTGAAGAACAACTCACATAAACCTGGATCGGAAACCAACAGACCAAAAACGGTCTTTTCAGAGCTACATTATCGTGGCTCGCCCGACGTGCCTAATTAGGCAATAGTCCTAGGATTTAAGTTTTTCACCGCCACAACTCATTCAGACAGGTAAGTACGGGGAAGACAACGGGAGAATTTCAGACAAAATAAGAGGATAATATATTTCATGTAAAATTTGATACATAAAATATTGAATTAACAAAATAAAAAATTATGGGACGTGAGAACAATAGTATCCTACAAAAAATAAAGGAAAGTCTTCAAATATAGAACCAGAAATAAAAACGAACTCTCTTGTTAATATAGTAGTGTCATTTTGATCTCCTATTCCCAGTTTTCTATTGGAACATTTGAAAAAAGCGTCACTCTCATTAGTTCCATTAATATAATTGAGAATCGCAGCGTGTGCACACATAATCGCTGTAGTCTTCATGACTGATGTGCTTCATTGACTAATTCAATAATTATTATAAAGTAAAACTTACGTGTTCAGTTAATTAAAAATTATCATGTAAATATAAATTTTTAACCGGCTACGATGTAATATCGGAGTGCTAATGAATCTTGAACAGTTAAGTGTAGGTACACAATCCACTCCTTTTCATTTCATTACAGTCGTAGGTACTCGTCGAGTAGTGAGTACCCATAACTTATACCTATGTAGAAAATGCTGTCTACTTAGTAAGTTGATTTCGTTAAGTATGCATGGCTCCGATCAATTTCGATATTGCAATAATGATAAACTTTTACAGTTTTCATCAAATATTAAAGTATTGCTTTGTCTATATTTATTATCATATGATTACTGGGAAAAACTATTATCACAACCACAAGTATTGGTTTATGCCGTTTATGGGGATCACTGGATCAGTGTATAGGCTGCGAAAAATAATGAATATAAATTACTTAATACATTTACAGAATACCTACAAGTATATATAAACGATACCAACGACTAAACCAACGATTATAATATTCTTAAAACTGAAGAGAATTGAGCGTGGTGGCCGATGGGTGTAGGAAAAAACCTCTTATAACATATTTAACTAACTATTAGATGTCGGAAGCGTAACTAAACAATATAATGTTGTATAAGAAACTTATACTTATACCTTTCGAGTACACGGTTTTGTTTTAATTTTGCGTTAAAATAATATGTACGCATAATATTAAATAACAAGTAGGTAATTGTCAATAGAGAATATAGTCTATACACAATATATCGTTATATATGTGTGCTATATGCATACCTATACAATGAGCACGCCTCGGTGGCAGTGCGTATATTATAATATTGTCATCGTGATTAATAGCCCCAAATCATCACGTACCTAATCCATATGGATCAGCTATACCAAAATAACGTCCAATTATGTACTGTCATTAGTCATTACCGCTATATTATGGTCGTCAGAACGAGTGTTGTTTTTTTTTTTGTATCTTTTGCCACGGTTCGAGCTGATGTACAGAAAACGAGCAGAATCTGAATAATATTATATATATATATATATAGTTGGCAACTCTGCGCGAGGCCACCGCGGCGGTGACATTTTTTAATTGGCCGTCTTGAAAACAAATGCATGTATGATGTATATGTAATATACGTATGTCGTTGTTATTATTATGTTTTATACATGACATTATGTTGCACGTGCTCGCACGAGAAATTACGGATGACAACCGAGAACGGGGGGAAAAAAAATAGGCTCCGGGTGAATAATAATTGGATTCGAAATGGTTTGCAAACACACCGACCGAGTACTGAGCGAATGTGCACGACGGAATATACGAGCTCGAGTTTCCTCTCGATTTACTGTCGCAGTGTTTTTACGTAAAATTCAAAATCGCTTATAGTGTACATACTATAATACATACGTTATTACCAATTATTACCACCCTGCACGTAATCCATTATAATAGAGTTGCTCTCTTCACCGCGGGAATTGTAATTAGCTATTCGCGCCCCGCAGACGACTGACTAATTTATTGCGTTATTTAATCAGGTACCTGTGTATATAATTCCATTCACTGTAGCCCTCTCCACGCCATGTTAATATATCATTATTATACGTATACCTGTAAAATAAACTAAAACCCGAAATTAAACATATACCCAACTCATTATATTATTTTAACGTATAGATATACATATTTAGTCAGTTGTAGTGCAACCGCCAACCAGGGTTCCTCGGTTCCGACCCCCTTCACCACCTTTCCATTAACCATATAAAATAATGTTTTAAGTATATTAATTATTTAATCTAGAGTATAATTGCAATTCGGGTACCTACCTATGACCTACCATCGTCAACTATAATAACAACGTTATGATGGTTTTGCATTCGAATAACAAACATCAATTATCATTCACAGTTATATGAAAAACATTCAGAACGGTTCTTGAAAAACTTCTGGTTACGACACTGCAGCCAATGGTTGATTCCAAATTTCAATTTATCTGCGATGTATGCTTTCGTTCACCCTAAGTTGTTTCTAACGAAAAGTGACGTTTTATATATTATTACAATATATAGTGTACAAAAAAAAAGGTAAGCTTGTAGCGAAAAAAAAATGTCTCCTACAAACTTCCAGGCAACGCAAAAAGAGTCGACGAAAAGAAAAAAAAATCACTTTATATACGAAAATTTCACTTAGTCCCTTCTTGCCAGCTTCGCCGTCGTAGTTATAATAATAATATATGTATGGTAGAAAAAAAAATATAACACGTCGCAATAGACGCGTGATGTTATACTGCAAAAGTAACCCCAACGCAACGGAACAATACGATTTATTATATTAATATATACCTATAGTTGTCGGTATACATATATAAATATATATAATAATAATATGTGTACTGCGAGGACGTAAAAAACGTTAACGCGTGAAGTCTCGCCGTCGACACTATATACGCACTATTCCACCACTCTGCAGTATAGGTACCTATGCCACAACCAGCTATGTATATAAATATGTATGTGTGTGTGTGTGTGTGTGTGTGTGTGTGTGTGTGTGTGTGTGTGTGTGTGTGTGTGTGTGTGTTGTATACGCAGCTGTGTGTTGTGCTGGTCGCATTAGAATAGTTGCTCTCGGGAGATGACCGTAAAGTGCATAGAATATGAGCGCAATACCTACACATATATAATATTCTAATTTCTTAACACTCGCCGAATACGTCGAGTATTCATATGAATTTATTTTTTAAATTTATAATAATATTATTATCATGTACAACTACAGCTTTATTGCGAGCGAGTGTGTTTTTTGTCGAATGTTCGAAATATGTCGCTTGAAAATCGCACGCGCCGTGTGGACGCACGTACAATAATAATAATATGATATAAGCAAGGGAATGGCTAAATAAGGAGCAACGAGCTTATTGAGCGGAAAAAAATACAAAAATAACAAGTGGGATGAACGTGCCGCGTGTGGTCGGACATCGTTACGGCTCTGATTGGACGGAAATCTCAAAACATTGTGATAGTTGTGTAAAATTAAAAATAGAGAAAAATGATTGAAACTCTGTTTACTTATTATAGTTATTAATAGTAATTAATAATTAATATGTAGCTGCCGCGGTGAATACCTACTAAATTATGATCGATTTAAACATTATACCGCACGTAATAGGGACAATTCAAATGGGTAGGTTACCTATGTATAATTAATTATTTTAAGTTATAAGTGTTTATAATATTCCTACATTACTTCCCACTTATATATATTATGCCATAAATTATTTGTTAACAAGCTCAAAATTATTAATATTTACTATTATATCGTGTATTGCTGTACCAATATTATAATAAAAGACGTATTAAGTAACCAATACTACCATTATTTTAGAAAGAAAATTTAATTTAATTACCCGACTACCTACATATCATATACATAATATAATACCTATTCCCTAGCTAAATATACCTACCTATCAAAGATACTTTAAACTATTAGTTATTACCTAATTCATCTATATATTATATTCTCATAATGAGGATATTATGAACTACTTTATATTTCAAAATTAACATGCAATTTTGTGTATTTTAATCCGAAGTTATAGTAGGTAGGTACATTATAAATCATAAAGGCGCAATCGGGCGCTTAACTCCTTCCCAAAAGTTTTCCATCGATTCGTGCCTGCGGATATTTTTCATTTTTATAAGAATTTAATACCCATTTTAAAATAATAAAATAGTACTTGTATAATATACGTTTTGAGAATAATGTAATATAATTATTGTAACTGGCTTGTTGTTTTTAAATGATTGACACAAAACAAAAAGTATAAGTTCACGTAATATGTGTTTTTTCCATATCTCCGGTGGGCGAATTATTATTATTTGGTTGCAATACTGTGGTCGGAAAATAAACAAAATTGAAAACAACATTAAACTAACCTAACGAATAATAAAAATTACCCGTCATACCATCAACCTAACCGTATAACAGTCTACGTATAAAATATACATGTGTTACGTGTATAATTTATGCTCGCTACTTACATTTATTATAGGATTGTATTAAAATATGTATGGTGATGTAACACATTTGAGTCGTAACTGCAGCCTACTATACATATAATATATAAAACATGTGTGTGAGTTACTTGATAGTTACACAATTTTATATTGTTATTAAGAAAAAAAAAAGCTTACGGTTTTTGACAAAATAAATGATGGATAGTGTTTACTAACACGAACTTTTCAAACGATACGCGATAAACCATACAAGAAAAAGATAACGTTGAATGATCTTTTACGCACACCACTAGCTTATTTATTATAAGAAATCAACTTAGATGGGTTCAGTAAGACTTTATAAATTTATTATGATAAGTAGTATAGTCGTTTGGAATAGGTAGGTACACCTAAATTCGGTATACATAATAATAATGGTTTTTTAATGTGAAAAGTATATAATATGATTTATAGGGGTGTATATCTATATATTATTATGCGGAGTAACTGAATGTACATCTAAAGTCGTCAAAGGTATTTTGTATTTATTTGTTTCACAACCACAATAATTCATATTTATGATTATGAATATTATTCGGGACCGGAGAGATGAAAATAAAATGTTACTTCCTTGGGTTGTTTTTATTGTTCATTGATAAAATATTTATTTTGAGCTCACAAGGGTAAACATTTACTGCTCAAACCACGTATAATTATTGTACAACAGTTAAAATAATAACAGTGTTGTTCAGTGGTTGTAACACTCAGATCAACCAATATATATTATAGTTAAACTAAACAACACGAATACTATAGACCAAAAATCCTGAAAACATTACAAATGTCAAAATGTTTAAGAAAAACAAAATGTGCATGCTATGATAGAAGAGAGGGAAAATTTTAAACCACCATAATTGCTATTTTTAAATACATTTTTCTAGAATTTTTCTCTCATAGAACCACCATATTGATGTTTACGTCAAAGATGAAGATTTCAACTGTGTTGGTTTATTTACAATGAACGTGCTCCTTGCTATTTCCCAACAACGTATGCGAATATAAATTGAAAGAGCCGATTTTATTATTTAAGTAAATTTAAAAATTCCAAAAATTTTAATGCATTCATTGTTAAAGCAATAATGGTGTGGGAGTAATTGGAAAATCATCGTGTATCTACTTTAATAGAACGGAACTGTATAATACTTAATACAATAGAAGAATTGAGAATTAAATAAAATCTTCAATTATAAGCTGAAAAATTAAAACATTTTTTTCGATCACAATGTTATTTACATAGTCTGTCACTCAAACAGAAAGGCTATAAGTGATAAGCCATCAATAAAACACCTACATATTATACACGAGCCAATAACTGATGCATAGAGCTATACGTATTATTGTATACTTACTAAAAATCGAACTTCGGAAATCTGGACAACATTGAATATAGGAACTGACATTTTCGAAGTATAACGAAACGTTTGGTCGCAAGAACTGTGAATAATAGGTACTAAGGTACATCATTCCAAGGTGGCATTGCTGTACAACTACGAGAACACGGAATAGACAATAAGAACTACATGATATTAAGTAAAATATAAATAAAATTAAGAAAGTCGGGCTAAGGTGTAAATATTTTATAGATAATATGCATTCATATAATATAACGGTCAACGATGACACTAAGGTATTCAACTAACCTAACCTAACCGAATGATTGGATATAGAATTTTTAAATATATTTTTCTGCATGTTATGTGTCGCCAAATTTATTTTTACTTATAATATAAAGTTTTCAAATGTGTTTAATTGTACAACGAACTTGTTACGTGATATTGTCTCTAATAGTTTCATTAAATTGTTTGAACAAAAATATTAAAAATACTATAAGAAATGACGAGGCCTAATATATATTGCATGAAAAAATGGGCTATACCGAGTTTTGAAAATGTTATCATACATATTAGTAACATACTTAATATAAATTATAAACAATGTGTATCGATATTCGATACGTGTGTGTATATATTTTAATGTTGTAAGTTATAACCATTGAATTGCCAATACTTGTTTTTGCACTTTATCCTTGATGTGTTTGATTTCAATAAAGATAAATGAGAGTACTCAAGTATTGATCCACATTCCAATAGAAATAGCATGATTACATAGAAATATAATAGATGGTAATGTTGTAAAATTAAGTGAATGTCGTTGTAAAAACAAACAACTTTGAAACATTATTCAGAAAACGAGGGAAATATTTTGTACTATTTTACTGCAAATTACTATAAATCCATTGAACCATAAAGTTGAATAAATTGTTTCTACGTGAGTATAATATGAAAACATAAACATTCGTCACCCCGCTTTATAGTGTAAGATTAACACAAAATAATATAAGTAGGTACCTACCTAGTTCAAATAAAGTAAAATAATAATAATATTTTAATTTAGCTACTATACATCTTATGCAAGGCGATATAGATTATAACAAATAACCATTTGTACCTACATACGTAGTATTAATCAAAATTAAAATATTAAACAAACAAAAAAAATATAAAGAACTAATTTGAATATTTCATTATTCCATTCAAGACATTCAAAGTAGATAAGGAGAGCCATAAGGTCAGAATATTATTCCGTTTAATTTAATCTTAGTAGGTATTTAATAATACATGTAGGTATTCCAACACATTTAAACAGAACTTGAACTTGAAACTTGAACCACTTGAACTTTTTTTCATCGTATCAAACTTAATATTTTTTCATCACGCACCCCAAAAATGTGATCATTGATCTCCAAATAGTGAATTCATAGTAGTGGCTGTAGTGGTTAAATCATGGTTAAATAACCTCTAAAAATTATTCAAGCTATAGGACACCCACCCGGCCACACATTAATATTTTTGTGAATCACATGATTACTGATTACTAAGTGGTTATTAATATTATTATTATATTATTATTATTAATACTATCACATTAAAAATATATACCTCTATTCCGGTCACTACTGCATTCAATTCTTACGATATGAAAATAAATGACAAATGATTATAATAAGTCGGGTGTAAGAAAATATTAGTTAAACAACTAAAATGTGAAAAAGTTCATATAAAAACTATACAAGTAGGTAGGACTCATTCATTCATTAATGTCATTAAACATGTTTCAAGATAAAAATGTATAATGATTCCAAAAAAGTTGTTTCCCATGGTTTTTCACTGACTAAATATTAAGAATTAACATAAAATGACCCTATTTAGCGACCATCTGTGCCGCTTTTCAATCAATAGAAAGGATAGGGTTTTACATCCAAAAATAGTGTTTTATGCAAAAATAACATAATATTACTAAAGACCTGTGAATTTAGAGACAAGTTTCATACAATTGACTTTAAATTAAACATGCATTATATTAATAACGATTTGTTGATATTTTATTCATGATTTACATATTTAATAATAATAAATATTTTATTCGGGATTTTACAGAGAGAATATACTTTATTACCATATTTTCTCCCGAAAATACTGTATTATAAATATTTAAAAAAAATACATGAATTATTTATTATTATTGCTTGATTTAGACATAAATAATAAACCATTTCGTATGCTGGTCTTTAGCCATATATTCTACAACTTACGTGGAGAGGATAGATATTATCGTACAAATCATCGTAGGTAGTAGCGGTACATAAAACTATGTTACGACAGCATAAAATAAAATCATGTAGGGCTTGTCCCCTAAATCAAAATAATAAATTTAATTAACTTGTACAACAAGCTGCCGAAAGGTGTGCAGCGATTAAAACGATATTTGATTGTACGGGTTTAACGGTAAGTGTGGTTATCTATTTTATCGGTTTCCGCGGAGGGTATTTCAACGCATTTTAATGAAACGGTATGAAGGCGCCGTTTAACGACGTCGAACTAAGCTTCAGTGTTTACTATTGATCACTATCGGACAGCAAAGGCTCAACGACTACCAACGATACGTTATCATTCGGTCGAACTTTCGATGCAGCAGTCCTGCGATTAGTTACTCGGTATTTCCGGTATTACCTAGGTATAGTATTATATACCAAACGTATTCTATCAGAATACTGCTGCTGCGGTCCTCGTTGAACGCAGGATATGTAATCCCTACCGAAAAAAAACCAAACGCCACAGACGGTGTCACTTAATCTTATCCTTAAATCGAACTGTCAGGTAGCGAAAGGGAAAAAAATCAAGTCCGTGTCTTTAGACGCGTAAGGTTAACTCTGCAGGGTTAGTTTTTTCAGAATGACCCCGAGATAAGTATAATATAAGGGACGTCTTATGATGTGTATACATATATGTAAAGGGTCTTTACAACTCTCATCGTATATTGTTCAGCGGAATGAATGGCCTGAAACATAATTTAAATTTTTTCCATCCCATTCAAACGCGATGACCGGTGACCTAGAAAGCGGAATAATATTTGGTTTTCGAAACTCCAGTAAATTACCTGCGACGAAATAGTACGTCATCATACATGGGTAGGTATGAACGTATATATATAACTTATATAGTTAGTTAGTAGTCGGTAAACGCGCGCGTTTACCTATGTCACATTGGGCACCTTATTTAATTAGGCGGGTGCTTATATTATGGGATCGCAAATACGCGCGTCACTGCTGAATTGTCACAGAATTTTGTGACTTTCGTGGTCGTCGTTTTCCAAACTGAAAAATACGACAGACGGTTTTCATTTAACGACGTTAAATGGCAGGTAGGGATGTTCATTGCATATAATATATATATACGCAATCTACAGTGACGTTATTATTTTTCCACCCGTTTCAGAAGCTTTGCGGATTTACCGTACAAAAACGTTTGTTTATTTAAGCGAAATAGCTGCGCACCTTAATAATTATTATAGTCTCCGTTTTATCCGCGTCCGTACAAAATAGATTTTTTTTTTTGTGTTCTTGTTGTTGAAGCAGACACATACAGTGTTTGACGAGATTTACGAGATACACGCCAAAGCGCTTAGGCGATTTCCAATTATAAAGAGCGCATTTCGTGCAAAAGGCTACCTTTTGCTTTCAAACGAAAAATACGGGAGCTTATATAGGTGAACGCAATCAAACATAATTACACTGATCATATTAAATTTTCAATTACACTATACGTAAATGTAAACGTTTTTTCCCTCGCTTTATTGTGATACCTGCCACACTATAATTATTATAAATACTGAAGCAGTTAATCAATCTGATGAGCATTTTAGTTTATATCATATACGTTCGATGAAAAAAACAAATTATAATAGTAAATTAATAACATAACAATAATAATAATAATAATATTGACTCTCTGGATGAAGTATTGTATGCGACTGATGAGAAAATATACTCATATTTGTTGAATCACCAATCACATAAAATTCTATTTTCAGACAAGCTTTAACAATTCTAAATATGATTGATGTTATAAATATATCATCTATCAAAATTAATCTGTCACTGCTGCAAAGTATTACTAAATGTAATAATTTTAGTACACTACCTATTATAGGTAATAATGTGTTACTGTGTGTTAGCAGGTCTAACTAATTTTCAGTTTTTGTTTTCTTTTAAAATTCAAATTTTAATGTGTGAAAAATTGCTACATGATTATTATACGATTAATATCAGATAATATAAATACTATTGATAATTACTGATAAGATTAACGTATCAATATACAATGTATGTAATATTACAGTTTTACAAAAGCCTTAATATTTTTAAATTTGTATTGTTTGTCTATTAATAAATAAATAATTTTAAATTTTAGTTGCCTAAATGTACTAGTCAAAAATTATTATGAAGTATAATTGTAACGTAGTGCTTTGTTTATAGTGAGTCACGACTCTAAAAGTCATTGCTGATTTAATCCCAAGAGCACTTTAACTTTTAGCCGTGTACCTACTTTTACGACTGGATATTTTTTACCAGGAATCACTCCAATGGAAATAAATTCAGTAAAAGTGTCTCCTAACGAGAAAGGAAATAGTTAATTACCGGATAGAATTACTGGATCGTCTCGATAACAAACCAATTTTATTTTTTCAATATTTTAACAAGATTAGGCGAATAGCTTTTACTTTAAGAGTTTGAAAGTAGCGATGAATGTGTTCGTTTTAAAATGATGCATTTGTGTATGACTGAAGACACTTTTTATAGTAAAAAAAAATACCTGAATCTTCAATTTCGAGGGTGGTTTCTGGTAACAAAGTGGATCTAGATTCTAGTTGGTACTTTAGGAGTTCAAAACTCAAAAGTAAAAATTATCCGTACTTTTGGTAGCCATCGGGAAAAAGAAGAATATTTATTTAAAATTCTTTTATTGACAAAATCGGTTACAATATTTTAATGAAATTAGAAACCATTTTTGAGCTTGGTTGATAAAATAATAATTTAAAAAGAGTTCTTTCGTAAGAATTCTTATAGCAATTTAAAAATATTGAAAAACCATAGCCACATTTTTATATGGCATAATCCTTTGAAGTTCAAATTTTAACGAAATTTATGAAAGCCACGACAATTTGAAAATTATTATGTAGTTAATTGTTATTCACCAAATATTGTCATAACTCTTTAATATATTATATGTGAAATACGAGTAGTATTTCTTTAAATTTTAAAAATAATGATTTATTCCATTTAAATTAAAAATAAAAACATTAATCTATTAAATGATAGAAATATAACTATAGTCAATTGATAAATTTATTTAATAATGTATTATTCAGCAACGTATATATTATTCGTTTTAGTTACAAAAAGAATATTGAATCTTGACTTTAATAGAAATTAATAATAGCACGAACAAATTGTTTTTAATGGCCGGAAAATTGGCGTCATGGGGAGTAAAATGATTGGCCAAGAACCATCCAAAAATGTCTTAGCTAACGACATATGTAGTGGACCCACTACCCACTTCACCAAATCCCAATTATCCGACAATTAGGCAGGTTTGAATAGATTTCAAAAAAATTTCTAGTTCACGGATTGGATATTTCAGTTGGCCAATTAAAAGTAGTACCCACTAAAACGTAAAATATAATTGTATAAAAATTGTTTTTATTGCAATAACAAATATTTTGTACAATAGCAAAACGTAAATTTCTTTGTATCTTCACAGTGTTCATTTTTTTTTTTTAATACTGTTCAATGTGTTAAGTAATCCAAATTGTTCGAATTTATATTTTGTGTAGGTAATAGATCCCTTGCTAATCTTTATAAAAATGCGATAACTGCAAATAGAACTTGTTCAAAGTTAAGTCAGAGGGAAAGGGAGAGCGAGGTCAAACAAAATATTTCTAATGTATAGATTAGAGAATAATGCGGGGGTAGAGCTATTTTAACAAATAATACTGAAGTACTATTATCCTAAATTTTGACCAAAATAAGTAGAGCTTGATAGTCGTGGGTTTTGAAACAAAATTGATCAAAACAATTTTCTAAGACTAAATTCTTATTTTAAGTTCATTTTATTTTATTTTATACCATATAAATCATATAAATATGGTTTTTAGTAACAACTAATTCATTTTAATTTGTATGAATTATATTTTTAAAGGTAAACAGTTTATAAAAAAATGGTGCAATACCTACCTGCTGGGTGGCTATGTATCTATAGTAATTTATGCTAACACAAATTATTATTAAAAAATAAAATATATAGCTAAGCTGCTAAGCTATTACATTATTGTAGGCAGTCGGCAGTATGGCCACAAATACACATTGGTGGACCCACTCTGAAAATTGTTATGTAGGTTAAAAATAATTTAAGTTTCATTTATTTATGTGATGTAGGTATAAATGATGTAGATACATAGGTTATAAATAATAAATGTACTTACAAAAAATGCATAAACGTCAAGATTTGTCCGTATGTATGTGTCACAGTCAAAGAGATCAAATACGATGTAATATGGGTGTATATACTGTATATATTATATTATTATATTTATAAATGAGTTATATTTTTGGAATAGGTTGTAAATAAATTGTAAATTATCTCTTAAAAAAATATAGCCTTCCTTTGGAAACGATACAGGTGACGGTAAGTTTAGACGCCATCACCGTGAACAATACATATTGGATATACCTATTATCCTGATCCGGTATAAGTTCAATCGAACTGTCTTCGCTGGCTGATACAAACCATCATTACCGTATATTTTCTACTACATGCATGCAGGTACGTAACTCTGGAATAAATACATAATGTAATAATATAATATACACACGGTATATTAACGTCTAAGAAGAAAATTCACCTTCGAGGCTTATTGAAATTGAGTATACCGATATTTAAACGAAAATACGGTGTCTTTGATGTAAGAAATGCCTACAACATAACCTGCCCGAATCATGCAAACACACACACATTAGAAAACGATCATCTTGCAATACATTGTATTTCATCAATACTTTCATCATTCAACGCTTAATTAAATATTTCCAAGCACACTATTTTACAATATGTCAGCAAATACTTAAGTATATCGTGCATTTTTGCTATACCTATTTTGTTATTTAAATACCCGCACAAAAGAAGAAAGTTATAGTTTTTTTTTCTTTGTGAATACCGAAATTCTCTTAAACGTGAACAACATATCAACTAACAAAAAGAAAAAAAATCGCAAAAATACAACCAACACGAATGTATAAATGGTAAATAATTTTTACAATTTTGTTGCACTAAAAAGTATTATTTTTCTTTCATGCTCTGAATAAGTAAAATAAAATATTTTAAAAACGATGGTCGTTAATCATATATTATATTAATATTATATTATATTTTTTTATTCAGCTACTTAATATGAGAAGGTATCGTAAATATAGTTATTATAGTTATCTATAATGATATACGCACAAACATCTACAGGTAGCCAGATAGGTACCAGGTAAAAATGATTTGATATTGTGGTACAATATTTCATTTAACAATATTGTGTATTTTTATTATTTATTGGGTACTGAATATAATACATTGGTACTCGTTTGTAACTGCCACTATTGCCTTATGCCCAACATAACCAGCAAACTCTTTCAAATTTCCAAAAAAAGTTTAAATATAAAGTTGTTAAATGTAGTTACGAATAATTGTGTAGATATTTCATTTTCAAAACGAGGTAAGTGACAAAATCAGCATTATTTTTGTTACAATTCAGCTTATTTATAAAATTATTGTTCTGAAATTTAAAAGCGCCCTCCATAGCGGCCCACCAAATTCTTGAATGCGTAATACTTTCTTTAGACATAGTTTTCTTTTTAATTTTTTATACTTGAACTTTTTTCATCCGGTAAAAATAATTGTTATTCACCTCACCACCATACTCACCTGGAAAAGCTCAAGTTTAAAAATATTTAAGTTTTTCTATATACTTAAAAAATAAAAAGATATACCTAACCTAAATACCATAATTATATTGTATATAAAGTATCCGGGTATTATGCACACATCTACTCAAGTGATTCAATTTCATATAAGTGTTCCGTTAAAAAGGCTTATTACATTTCGTCGTAATATTTAAGTACCTTCGTTGTACCTACGTTGAATATTTTTTCCTGAAAGTGTGATGCATTGCAGTTAGCATTTGTATATTAAACGAGTATCACACAGTAAATATATAGGATCATAACTTACTGCTTAAACTTTTACACATTTGGTATTTAACTATTTTAACGTTTTATAAATTATATTTAATTACCACTTTTGTACGCACATCTATCAGCTTGCAGCTGCTAAAAACGCTGCAATTATGCAATAACTATAACAACGCAAGAACTTTAGATCGTAACCACCTCTATACATTTAATTTGACTTGAAATAATTTAAAAATATTTAACATACATTTTCAACGTTGCAATTCAAAGTCTTTTTATAGACACGATTTTATAATGTATACAGTATTGTGTAGAAATAATTATTCAGGTGAAAAATGTCGAACTCAATTATTATGCATAAAATCGTAATTGGATTGAGAAGAATTTTGAATATTGTGCGGGGCTACTGGAGTACATAGGTATACATACCATTTTTTATGAAAATTTTAATTAAAAATAATCAAAACTGATTTTAGTAGTATAGTTTAATATTCAACGGATACAATATAATAAAGTATTTATGATTTCGGTCATAATTTAAAAACGTTATGTTAATTTAACTAATTGATATGACGTATAAACCTACTTCAATCAATAATAAAATACCATATTTTTAGAATAATATTTAAAACTTAGATATTTTAGAAATATCATTAGGAAATGAATGAATAATTTAATACAAAGTTTGAATATCTTTCTCTAACTTTTAAGAGTAAAACCAAATGCATATTTAAAAAAAAGCATTAATTGATATAAATCAAACTTAGTCAATAATGTAGCGGCCATATTACAGCCAAGTTCTTACTAAGCACGTAACCTATCTACAATATTGTTTGATATTTTAATGTTAATATTATTTTATTAGAATTAATATTAATTACATTTAAGAATATTTGAATATATTATATGATATATCAATATTTATTAATTTTTAATCGCTAAAACCAATATTGTTCATTTATTTTAAAGTAAAATAATTGTTGTATTTCCATGTTATAACCTATGTTTTTTATAATGGTTATTTAAATAATTAAATGGAATTAATACATAGAATATAATTTATAGATGGAATTTTGTTTTTGAAAGCATCTGCTATTATGTATAAATTTATAATAAAATTACAGTTTATCTATTTATTGTATTCCCCTGCTGAATTATATAATAGTCTGTTAATGAAGCGACCATGGAATTCAATGTCACACGAATGTTCCTGGGAAGTTTTGCGTCTATCAGGACAAAATAAAATAGATGATATTTGTCAGAGTAGGTATCATTCAAATTTATAAATTTGTAAGTTAAGTTGGCATTTATTTTTTTAAACTTAAAATATTCACTCCAATTTAAACAAATACCAGGATAATAATTTTTATTAAAACCAAATGACATAAAAATAAATTCGAAAAAGTCTCTCTGCTTTATAGTAAATGTCAAGTTTACCTCATAATTGAGTTAATTTTAATGGGTGACGTGTTAATTTGAATGTAATGAATGATTTTATCGTGCAAAAAATGATTCTGAGCAGAGACAAAACGTCTGAATATTAATATAGTTCACGGGATATTGTATTATACATTTATATTGCTATTGTAATTTGTTTTTCTATTAATAATAAGGTAGGTATAACTAATTTTGGCCAGAAACAAATTACACATATTATATTAAAGTAATTATAATAGTATTAGGTACTATATAGCTGTTATTTATGTGTAAGTAAATGTTAATATTAATTGTTAATGTTAATGTTCATGGTTTAAATAGGTATCTTAATATTAATCTAAATATTTTAAAAATTTTTTAAAATTGTATTGTTTATAGTTAATAGCTTATTAATAAATTATGTAGTGGTGAAAATGTCCAAGTAACTGCGAATAATATTTTTTTTAATTAGTCACAACAAAATAACTAAACTTGTTATTTTTTATTTAAAATCCAATTTCTTCAAATTTTAATAAGAAATATTTTTTTCATTTTTTATTTTTTATTTTTACTTTGTTATTTACAATTAGTTTCAACAGTTAAAAATATCAAAACTTTAAGTTTAAATATATATACTTAAATATATTATAAAGTCATAAGTAGTGTTGGAAATATATATTTTGTTATGTACGTATTGCACCCACCCTACCTTTTTACATTTTGAATACAAATTATAATATTATTGTTACACAAATAACTATATTATATTATAGTATTATACTTTTTTTAAAAACATTTAAGTTTTGGTATATTTATTTGAATTCATTGTTGTGTAGATTTTTTACTGCTGTAGACGAATTTTGTTCGTCCTATAATGCGCAGTGTTAGCTTTAAAAAAAATGGTTTTTTTTTATACACACATCGTTTGATCAAACATTATAGCCTAATATAGTTATTATCGTTCCGTTGTAGAGTTTTATAAATTCGATAACATAACATTGATCTGAGTGCTATTATTAATATTTTAACACCTGGGAAAACTATAAAATGTACGTGACGCTACGATTCGCTGATACAAAACATTTATCCTGAAAAATAACGGAAAGAGATAATAAAGTTTTGTTTTTTTACACAGACACCTTTTTTTAAACTTTTAATACGGTGTACCTAGGAATTCCACCAGCATATGCATAGGTATAGTAAATAGTAATGACATTGGAACTGTTCAAAAGAAGTATTTAATAATAGCGTATTGTTTGCCATCTATAGAGGACATACAACGAGCGAAAACTTTGTCAATTCGAAAATTGTTTTATTTGGCTTTAAAACTATTTGCACATTTTTAGTTTAACCCAGGAACCTATACTTTTGCAATAGTTCCCCGTGGATGTGAAAGAAAAAAATATTTAAGTATTTTCACACTCTGTGCCTAGTGCTGTTCGTGTGTTTAGTACAGTAAGTTTTTTAAAAAAACCAAATAAACAATAATTAATATACCAATAGATTATAATATTAATGAAATGTTATTGGATACCTAAGTATTCAAACTGTTTTAAATATAATATTTAAGTTTCCGATATATTTTACATTTTTACAAAAATTGGTCTTGATTCTTGGTCTAATATCTTTTTTTCAAAGTTTAAAAATTAATTGTAGGTTGTAGGACGCCTTTCATTTGTATGTAAACATAGCTGGGATACCTAGGATATACCTATAAGTATATTATAATTTTACGTTGATCTTGTTAGTTGTTATAATAATTTATTTTACTGTGAATTTTATATTTTGTGCTGTAAAATAGTACATAGTAAACCAAAAGGTATGATAAAAGAAGAAAATTCTAATTGTGATTCAGAGTCTGTTCTTTCACCGGAATCTGTCTTTTGGAAAAAAAAACTCGTAGAATAACGTTATTAATTTGGATGATCAGACGGAAACTTTCTAGTTTGTTTTCACAAATTATAGTATCTATGACAATATGTTTAGACGCTTAGTAAATATTCATGAGTAGTGGCGAAGCATCATGGGAGACAATAATGAGACAATGTCTACTCACTTAAAATACGGACAAATAATTTGTTGTATTATACTTACATACAATATTTTTTTTTACAAATTTGAAAGTAATTGGGGGTACCTATTAACTTTAAAATCATAATTCCAACTTTAAATTATTCGATGATATTATAAGTTTGAATCAAGTCAAGGGTAATCATCAACATGACCAAAACATAATTAAAACGCACTAGCATTTGTCAAATATACGTTGTTTGAAGTTAAATAATTAATGTAAGTACACACTGGTGTGACGATAGATTTTTGGATGCATTTCATTTTTTCTATAAATACTAACTAAATTTATATATAGGTACCTACCTACGACGTATCTATAATACGATCATAACATTCTAATATCTGGTAAATATATATAATTCAAATGTTATATTTTGCACTGTGAAACATTAATCCTATTGTTATAAATTTTAACGGTTGCATGTTATGTGATTACCACTAAAACAGTCGACTTAAAAACTGTTTAGTTAATCAGCCCACGAGAAGAAGTTTTAGCAACATTTTAGTATTAAAAAGACTTGCTCAAAGGAATGATTTCCTTGAATACCTCAAATCCTTATGTACAAAGATGAACTAAATAAAGGATTAGCAAATTCTAAGGTTAATATAATACTTCGACTTTTGACCATAAACATTTTTTTTAATCGTAGGTAATCCTATGTAAATAGAGTACAGGTAACTATATTGTATAATTTAATCCTATAATATTATGCGTTGATACTGCAAGAATTTAATTAATGATTTGGTGCAATGATTTTATTGATTTAGGTTGAACAGGTTTTAATAGATATTTCTTATTACGAACAATATTAATAGTTTATTAACTAAGTACACCTATACAACTATAGCACAACAGCATATTATAGAAAATATATAAATATATCATGATAATTTTAAATCAGCACTCACATGTTGTACGATTTAATGTACAATACTTGAGGTCAATGTATAAATTTATGCTTAAACTTGATGTATTGCCGTAAAGGTTGTTAATTATATAAAAGCCATATATAATTTTTGCATATAATATGAACTTGCATGTGTTATAGTACCTACTTACATCAAAGAGTTAAAAGTAGAGTTAGATCATTTTTTAACTGTCAGCTATAGCACGTAGTCGAGTAAGACGTGAAAAAGAAAAAGTCAAAAGCGAAAACCGAAAGCTTTGACAAAAGATGAAACTTCTAATGATGGTTTGGAACAAGATACATAGAACTTCATTGTTTGGTTGTACGATGAGACTGTAACCTGAAGTTTTAACGAATATTATTGAATCTATGACATACATAGAAAATTAGAGTAAATATTCATAAGGTTTTATTATATTTAAATGAAATATTTTTTTTATATATATTTGAATGTACCTAATAACATATTATATAATATTTGTCAAAATATTTTATTACATAAGTGTTCACTATTTTGTGGTATAGACTATACGGCCCACTCGAGCGGTCATACTAGGCATGGAGGGTCAATCGAGTAAACATTATAATACAGTATAAAAAAAAAAAAATGATACAATGTCCAATTTGTTTCACTCTGCCAGTTGTGTGTGTGCAAAGATTAATTGGTATCCAGTGGAGATGGTCCTTATTGGCTTATAAAAATATAAAAATAAACATCATGCACAGCCATAGCTGTGTCCCAAAGACGGAATTTCAAAGAATTTTTAAGAACATCTTTTACAGACTAAATAATAAATATTAATTAGGTTCAGTTCATCAATAAATTTAACTTCTGGAATTAAAGCTAAAGGAATTCGCCTTTGTGATGAAAACTAATTCCATGTTAAATACCCACTTAAAGTAAAAAATTTAATGAATCAATAAATAGTGAAGCTTCTTAATCCAGGTAGTGGAAACATTTTTACTGATTACTGTTAAAGAAACATCTAATTGTTGAAAACACGAATATAAAGTAGTATTTGTTTACTTAGGAAAAAATATAACTTCAAAAACAGACCTAAGTAATGAAGAATTATTTTGACATAAATCAGTCATTTACCATAGAAATCATAAATGTATGTAAAATACTCCTTCAGCGCTAGCAAGTCGTATAAAGATACTTAAAGTTTCCACCAATTCAAGAAAATAATATTTCTGCATTTTCTAAAGGTGATTTTCTAGTTTCTGATTTGTTGTACAAAGTGAATACTTCAAAGGAGAAAATGTAGTCCTTTTATGCTCAAGTTTTGGATATCGAATATAACGTTTCAAATTCCAATCCTATTAAGTTAAAACAGAAATATCTCAAATAAACTGCTGGATTGAGAGATATTAAGGGAAGTTACTATTAACTATAAGCTAGGTACATAGTTTATTTATTTTTATATGAAAAAAGAAATTTTTAACTTAACGAGTTAAGTTTTGTTTAGATGATAATAGTAACAATGCCTTTACTAACCAGTTAGTTAATTTTAAAATCATCATAAATAAACTTCTTTATAATATAAGTCTCACGGGTTTAAATATGACTTGTTTTGTACAAATAACAAATTCTAATTTTTTAAGAAAAAAAAACAATAATAAACGGAAAAAGATAATATACCTACTAATATTTATAACATTATATACTGAATATTGTACACTATCGAAAATAAATAAATACAACACAAATCTACATAAATTGACAAAATTATGATCTCACCAACACTTACTAATTTAAATTCACAAAACAATAACTTTACACATCTAACCTAAGTTGACCTTTAAAGAAACGTGGGTGATGGTTCGGTGATTTCTTAAAAATGAACTTAATTTTAAACTTAAATTATTGAGTTTTATCATTCGATGGTCTCCCATTCTGTTATTTTTCCGCCAATTACCCTTATATAGTTATATGTATTATTAGCACTGTTTATTTCTGTTTTTGTGCATTTATACATAGGGCTTATATTATTTGTATAATTATATCAAACTTGCATAATGTGCTTTGTTATAGATTGTACTTAACATTCAAATTAAAAAATATATACAACACATTTTTGACCAAGTTAAGTTAGGTACTTTTTTCAATTCAACTATAGTAACATTCACAAGTTTTAAAAAATGAAATGTTATTTCTAACTTTAAACTTAACTGACATTTGTCTTAAAAACTTAACTCATCGACTTAAACAAATTAGTTATCTTACCCAGCTTTCTCAACTATAGAAAGTATGTAAAAATAAAAATCTTTACACTTTAATCGTAATGAAATTAGTTAACGTAATTGTATTTTTTAACACATATTAATTACAATTATTATGTAACGCTGAATAATATTACAAATTAGTTGATATCCTAATCGATGTGTATAAACTACAATATTGATTATCAGTGCGTTGACAATGATTGACAATTGTTATATTTCTATGAATAATTTTAACTTTAAATTGTTTGGTGTTACTAATTTAATTGTCTTATTGAAGTCAAACGTATTCATAAAAAAATGATCAAAACTTAGTTATAACATACCGACATTCTCCAGCTTCGCATTGACCAAATATTCTTTGTTTGAAGCTTAAAAATTAAATGTAGGTAGGTATCTATCTAGTACTTACAGTGTGTAAATTCAAGATTTAGAATGCCTTTAGTTTTTTCTGTAAGTATTAAATATAGCAAGTTGTACGAATTTATGACTATAACATTCTAAAATCTTGTTAATATAATTTAATAAAGTGGGAATGTTATATTTTATACTGTAAAATAGTAAATTGGCTATTGTTAGGTTTACATTTTAACGGTTGCATATTATGCGATTCCAAATATAATAGTTGACTGCCAAACTATTTAGCAATCAGCGAACCATAATATTTTGGCTAAATATTAACTACATATTAAAAAGGTTTTATTTCCAAAAATATTAGTGAACGACTGTGTTTAAAGATGAATTGAATAGGGTAAAAAATGTCTAAAATATATAATTCTACAATATTATGCTTTGATACTGTAGGTAACACAATTAAGTAATGATTTAGTAATAATTATATATTGATCTAATTTGAACAGGTATTTAAAGCTTTTTATTGTTTTTAATAATATTAACAAAGTTTTAAAAAACCAAGTATATACCGAGATAATTATAATACTGCAGAAACATATAGTGAAAAAAAAAATATAAATACGTAATAATTTTCAATCGGCAAATATATGCATATTGTGCATATTGTTCCTACAACACCTGCGGTCAATGAGGAAAGGGGTATTCTCAGACTTGATGTATTGCCGTAAAGGTTGTTAATTAAACACACACACCATTTTGGAAGGTAACATGATCACTCCCTTGCTTGCATGTGTGAAAGTACCTACTTGCAACGTGTAGGCATCAATGAGAGAAAAAGTTAAAGTTGAAGTAAATAATTTTTTAACCGTAGACAAAGACGTGAAAAGGACGAAGTCGAAAGCGGATACCGGAAGCTGTGACCAAAGAAGAAGATTCTATAATGATGGTTCTTCAGTCCCTTCATCAGAATCTTTCTTTTGAAACAATACGCATATTGTATGGTCAGGCGGAAACCTGATGATTTGTTTCACAAAACATTGTATCTATAGGGGCTATGACATGTTTAGGACGTAATCAGAAGCATTGGCGGAGCGTCATAGGAGACAATGAGATAACGTCCACCTAAATACGGAGAATCAAAATTATCAAAATATAATTGATACGCACCATCGATCGTGAGCTTCGCGGTTACTTGAAAATAAATATTTATTTATTTATTTGTTTTTGATGGGGCCGAGTAAAAATATAATTAAATTTTTTTTTTTTGTTTGAACAAGTTAAACATTTAAAAAAAAATAGACAGCCAAACCAACGATGAATAGAAATACTTTTTTACTCATGCTTTTTTTAGATATACCAATAAAAGTATATTGAACTCCATGTAGCGACAGGTAGTGCTCGGAATTCGGATACCCTATTCCCTATATAGTATAGGTACTCATATATATATATTATATTAAATATTATGTTGAATATGTTAATAAAAGTTCAACAATTTTGGGAAATTTGCCCATTCAAACACGAAATCAGTCGTGTATTCGTGTGTAGGTACATATTATATTATACATATATAACAGGATATACTCAAATTAAGTTCCATTTTTGTCGTTCCTTTGAGCTCGATATGTACAGTATTTTGGCATCTATATAGGTAATAGAATGTATATTATTATGTTTTTTTTTTGTCGTGCACATGTATACACATGTAGGTTGCAAATATAACCCAATTCATTACCATATATTGTTTGGATTTCGAAAAATACAATATATATATATATATATATATAGTGAACTGTGACTCGATAAAAGAAAGAAAACCGAAAAAACGCATCGTTTTTACGTCGTCGTCGTCGTTGGAATAATAATATTCACGTTCGCTCCGATATAGGTTTATGCCATATTATTATATTATATTGCGTATGGATGGTAATACATAATAATTGCCGTTAAAGCATTCGAATTCGAATGCAGAGTCGTTCGAAACACGCGCGGTTGTCAGATCTCGTCTCAGAAGTTCTTTCGCGCGCGTTCTTTATATAATGATAATAATTAGTAATGTAATGATATATAATAATATATACATTATATAATATATATAGAGCAAATATTGCAGACGACGCGATACTTTATTTCCGTGGAATTTCATCAGGCACATGCACAATTCAAAAAATATAGATACGTGCTCGAGAAATTCTGAGACTGGTCCGAGGGGAATTATACACTGCCGATGACATAGCCGCGATGTAGCGAATATCGAATGCGATTCACCGCTGCACAACGCGTTAGAATGTCGCACGTCCGTTGAATTATATTATTATACTGCAGCAGTTATTAATGTGGTTCGCACACGACTACGTGGGTAATATCATTTTGTATACTATGGCGTGGATATACATATAATATAGCGTTCTAACCGTAGTAGTACGATACGACGGTCGAAATAAAACGTACTATATTGCTGCAGTAGGTACGATAATAATTACACCGGAAAATCAAATAACATTTGTGGCATAATCGACACCCATTATACCTGCGAGGTACACTATGTAATAATAATGAAACGACAAGTCGCGTTCTATAGCACGAGATATGCGCCTAGACACCTTGTCGGGTACACGCATCGCTTACATTAGATGTAGGTACCTAGGTCTTAAAATTAACAATGAATTATCGTGTCATAATGAAATATATTAAATGTGTATATCACCTGTCGGGCGAGGTACGCGTGGTGACGGCCCAGCACGGCCATGGTGAGCACGTAGGTGACGCACGTGGTGGCGCTGAGGGCTATGCACAGTGCCAGAGTGAGAGGCAGGGACACATAAGCCAGGTAATCGTAGAGCAGTATCCATCCGAGCAGGTCGGCGCCCTCGGCCGCGTTGGCCACCATGTGGAACACGACCTGAACGTCGGCGGTGAGCCAGGCCAGGTGGGCCACGGCCGTCCAGTACCGGCGCCGGCCGCCGGCCAGCCGGCACCACAGGAGCGTGCCCACGTTGGCGGCCAGCAGGCACCACGTCCACGGCGACCGTGCGTCGTACACGGACAGGCAGTACACGTCGAACAGCACGGACGCGGACACGTAACACGCGAACGCCGCTCGCTTCTGCTTGGCGTTGTAGCTCTGGTACAGGCTCTCAGTGGCCCTGTCCGCGAACCGCCCGGCGTTGGGCGACGAGGACGAGGCGCCGGCCGCCGAAGTCGGCGGTGGCGTGGATTCCATCAGCCGGCGCGGGCTTTCGTCTTCCGCGTTTAGTGAAGTTGCTTCACGCTGCTCCTCTGTGACCGGTGGCAATCGACGGCGATAATATTAAAATGATTTAAGTATAATATGTACCGTAGGTATAGTGTGTGCCGCACAGGGTCTTGGTCGACAGATGTATTTCAACACAGTAGTTATATTATTACAATATAATAAACGGTCCGTCAATAAGTCGTGTATACGACTACGATATAATAATAACTGTCACTACAATAATAATTATTTGATCATTATTGTCATTATCGCCTGGATGATTTAATATTAATTACAACAAATAATTATAAATATATCATATTTATTGCGATAAAAAAAACGTATGCTGTATGATTTACTATAACACGGACGCGGAACCGGCGCGTGTTGGGCCCCTTCCCCCCGGACGGTGCGCGAACGCGTGCGTTGGACCTGTGCTTGGGACCCGACCGATACACGACCGACACACTCGTCGCGCCCGGTGCCACTGACGCTACCGTCGCGATCGCCGCCGTAGCCGTCGTGCGTTCGCCGTCGTCGTCGCCGTCGGCCGCGGTGATCGTCGTGGTCGCGGTCGCCGCCGCCGCCGTCGTCGTAGTCGCAGTCGTTGCCGTCGACGTCGTCCGTAGAATCGCGGCGGTAGTCGCCGTCCGAGTCCTCGGTGTTGCCCGCCGCCGCCGCCGTGAGCGTTGGCCGTCGTCGTGGTGCGAGCGGTGGGCACCGGTCGACGGTGGTGGTGTTGCCGCTCGCTGCTCCCGAGCCGCCTGCTGCTGATATTAACGAGCGTCCCCGCCGCCGCCGCCGTCACCGCCGCGAGACCACAATCGATATCAGGCGCGCGCGCCAAATAACGTACGCAGCTCACACACGCGCGCGGGCGCGCACACGCGGCACCCACTTATACCGTGGTATAATAGGTGTGCGAGCGGCAGCAGAATAGTACTATAGTAATACAGTAATACGCGCGCGAAATTCCCCCCACCCACCATCATGAGGAGTCGCACTCTTCCGGTCGACAATGAGTGGCGGCGTCGATCCGTTCTTTTTGCCATTATTGTTATTCTTTTTCTTTTCCGGTCACTCGCGCGGCGTACCGCAACGTATAGGCACACGCGCGGTCCTCGACGTTGACGTTGCGGTCGTCCGCTGAAGACTCAACCGTCGCCCCGCCCGTAGACGATTTTTGTTTTCAGGAATACATCGCATTCGGAATACGGTTTAGTTCGCAAAACAAAAAACTAATATCTCTTGCCCCTGCCCCGATAATTATTGGTCCAATGCATGTGCTTCCCCTGAAATACGCATAGATACTATAAATTATAATATAATGGCATGCGTGTTAATGTCTAAAATAGTAATAAGCTCTTGCGTTGCGTGTTGCTCCAGCGGCCTACAACTTGTTTTTTTCATCCCTTGAGCAGCGCTTAATGCATCTAAAACACGTTCCGGTTACTGAAATATTATAGGTAATGTACTCGATAGGCGATAAAAGTTCAACTGTTATAGAGTTATCTAAGTATCCTATATAATAATATATACAATAATATTTTATAGTACATAGATATATTAGTACCTATACCTATATCGCATATTATGATATTATAATAGTATATGGTTACGGTTTTGGTTGAATTTTAAATAAGTATAAAAATATTATAATGGGTATATATTATTAGATTTACCAATAATACATCGGTGGAAATATATTCAGAAAAAATCTAAAGTGATGGTAAACTGCAGAATACGTAGACAACAAGTATGCCCACACATTTGGTTTAATTTTTTTGTTTGATATCCATATTCATTATTTTAACGACAAATGTTTTCACTGAACGAAGTAAATGATGAAGGTTCCTGGGAACTAGAAAAGAGTTTAAAAATTATGCTGACTTTTATGTTAATCTAGAAAAACATGGAATGGTTAAAAAAATTACTAAGAAAACCAGGCTAAGCAGCGTCGGTTGGACATTAGTACAACTAAGCCCAGGAGAAATGGCGCAAATGGGGCAGACTTTTAAAATTACTAGGAAAGGTTATCAAATATTTTGAGATTCAGAATAGTTAATTTATTCGTAATAAGAATATTGGTAATGGGGGTAAGAAAGGATAATATTATAACATATAATACAAGTAAAACACAACACCGTTGCCATACAACAGCACTGCCAAATGAGTAGGTTTGCACTCTTCAAACAACTACACAAAGTGCCAAACAATGTACTTGTCCCTAGGCAGTTCATTTAGTATGAATTCTTAAGATCTTCACTAGGACTAGACACTTGAACTCTATTCTCCATAATATCAACAATTATACTTGTATAAAGAATTAATGACAAAACGGGCATCTAGAAATAAAGGCCGAGTCAAGCAATCGCGCTATGAAGAAAACCGAATTAACGAATACCACCCATACGCTTACAGTAGTATAAAATGGACAGTTCTGATGCCTCAACCCTCAACCCTCAACC